>NW_027643778.1:30000-54752 GCF_032717465.1 Coenobita brevimanus | reverse complement strand
TTAAGAAAAGCGGCACCACACGCAAACCTTGTTCTCTTGTGCCAAGTTTTAGAAGGAGTTACTTTGCTGTTCACTTGCTTTGTATAACCAAAAGTACCAGTTCTTGAGCTGTAAAACAAAATCTTCACTAAGAACACCCCTGCATATAAGTGCACGGATCAACACCAGTCATTTGGCATACTTCTCTTACGCACTTATTTTCTCACTCTCGTAAAGGACAAAGGCCTCCCAGGAAGGAAGAGCTTGCGGTCCAAATGGAGGAGACACGAATCGCCCCTGAGAAAATAAAATATACGACAGTGAGGATGGTGGATGTACCAGAGGACCTCCGAGGCCGCACTGTAGGCAAAAAGTGGTCAAAGGATTCAGAGCACTCCAGAGGGTGCATGGGGTCAAGATCACCGTGCCATGGGAAACGGATCGTCCTTTTATGATCTGGGGCGTGACAGACGATGCGGTGAAGAAGGCCAGGGAGGAGATTGAGTGGATGATAGAACCCCAAGAAGGGCGACTGGACCAAGCAGAAGGTTGGACTGGGAAAGTGTGATAAAGAAAAGGAATCTGGTACTGGGGCTCAAAATGAGAGAGAGCCAGTCAGGAGAGCTGGAATGCACACAAGAGAGACAGCAATGGTTATTTGCCGGACTTATAATTTACTCTTTTTCCAAGATCTTTCAGTCTTACAAAATTTTGGAATTATCTTTGGATTTGTTTGGACTGTTTGTGTTTTGGAAGGAGGGGGGGGTCTTCTCCAAAGGAACACTGCCTTGACGTGGTGGAGAAGCTTGAGCATCCCAATGATCAATGAAGCTATGCACTAGTCCAGGTGCTACCATACTAGGCAGGTTCATTGTTAGGGATCAGACTAAAAGTGTTCCCCTGTAGTAACTACCTGAGCCGGTTCTGTAGGGTACTTGTATGCAGGCTCAGATCTCCTTCAAGACCATTTGGACTAGTTCTTCCATGCCACCACCTCATACTAACTTTGTGCTAACCAGGGCTGGGTTTGTTAGATATATTTACGATCGATTCCCCGTCGTAACCAAGCAGGAAGGGTGAGGAAGGACGGAAGGAATAATAACGAAATAGCACCAAACCAGATAATGGCTGTATGGCACTACGGAAGAGGGCAGCAGAGGCGATGCTGATAGACCCTGTAATGATACGGCGCTGGCACAGTTGACCTTGATTGAGGCAGCGTCTGCAGGTCAGCGGCCAGTCAGCGTTGGCAGAGTCGGCGTTGAGAGAGTTGTCATTGATAGATCTGGCGTTTGCAAAATCCAAAGTATGTGGAAGAACTTAAAGGGAGGGATTCTAGATACAAATCACCACCACGTCGCGCTGTCCTCTGTCATTTAGTTGTCCCCCCTCTAAGTCACGCCCCCTTCCCTCAGTTATTTCTCCACTCTGTCCCTCCATCTCATCCCTCTTCCCTCATTTATCTCTCCACTTACATCTCACCCTTGATCTCCTTGTCCCCTCCCTCAACCTAACTCACATACACTCTTCTAGTCAACTTCTAATTCTCCATCCTCTCTGCTCCTAGCCAGTCTCATACAGCATAACAGATTACCAAACATCCACGAGTGCAATGTAAGAAGGCTGACACGCACACCAAACAAAGCGCCACCGGCCCACCAGCCCTCAGGTCCAATCACCGTGAGTAAGCTGACTATACTGTAGCTCTTAACCTGGCCCAGATTTTCTGATCTTTATGCGACTTCTATCACGTAGCTCAGCATAGCACTTTTTCGTAACTAGCATCATATTCCAGTCCTAATCGATTGTCACAACAAAGCATTCAAGATGGAGAGATGGTAATTTTAGGCCAAGTTAGAGTAAAATGAGGATAGTGAAGGGACTAACATCACCGCGAGGCCCATCAGTGAGTATGACTTTAACTTAGACTTTAAGGAAATGATTAAACAGGCTTTTCCGCTATGGTGAAGAAGCAGTTGATGGAGAGGAAGTTGTAGTATACTGAGCTAGGATTATCATACACTGGTGATCGCGATTATTCCACTGAGATGGTCTGGAGCTATATGGTGGTGATAAGAAAAATCTATCTGTCTTTATCTATCTATCTACTTCATCCATCTACCTATCTATCTACTTTGCTATCTACCTACCTACCTATCTATCTATCTACTTTATCTGTATATCTGTCAGTCTATCCACCTCCCTATGTCTCTCTTTAGTCAGACACTTAATTCTCTGTAAGAGGTTGTTACAGGCAAACTTAATCACCTCCATGTAGCCCTATATCTGTCATTGTTGTGCCCTCCTTCCAGCTCACACCGACTATCTCATATATCCCTTCATTCCATCCCATCTCATCCGCATGCTCTCCCTCTCCCCCTATCCCTCTAACTCTTCACTAACCTACTGTACACTCTTCTGGCCTGTCTTTCATTCCCCATACTCTCCACAAAAAAAAAAAAAAAAAAGACTCAGATTTATACCTAGTGACTTTACGATGCTTATTAGGATAATGCATTTTACTATTACATTTCCCCCACCCTGATACGCAACCGTCGAATGTACAGTCCGGGTCCCGATACCGGCTCTAGGTGTAGGCAAGGTTGGGACGAGAGTAAAGTATAAAGCAGGGATAGAAGACGACATATAATAATAACAATGATAATGATAATAGTCATAATAACAATAATAATAATAATAATAATAATAATAATAATAATATCCACTAGAACACCGTAAACTTGTCGAGGAACACTTTTGATAAAGACAAACCTCTCACGGCCATTGCCTACAAGAAGACTAATTTATAAAGGGACCTGGAGGTGAAGGTCACTGATCTTGCACATGTCACCTTAGGTCATAAGTCCACCATGTTTGGTGGCTTTAGCTTTAATCTTTTATGGAAAATTAGGTGACATCAGGAATACCCGGGGAAATTCTAACACTTAACTCTAGGTAATCTCGGAGGATATTCAGCCAATTACAGATCATGCTGCCTTTCAGATATGCTCCTTCTGACTTAAAGGATAAATGCTATAAAAATTTCAGCTTTCTTACTTAAGTGGTTTCAGAGATAGAGTCAACAATCTGGTTTTACTATGTTCCGGATAATAAGTAATTTCCGTACAATTCCGCCAGATGAAGCAGCCAGTTAGGATTCAGCTGACAAAGTTTAGAAGGCTCCTACACTTTAAAATAGGCTCCGAGTAATATTATTTTCTTTTTTAAAATGAAAGTAATAATAATAATAATAAGGATGTTGACAAAAACAATAAAACTTCCCACAGGGATGTGGGAAATTTTACTACTAATAATAACGTCCACCAACTCAACCCCACCACTTGGCCATACCACTCAGACAAACCTACTTGTACTGTCAGGTCCGGAAATCCTGCACACCTGCCATCAGCACCCTCACCACCACCACAGCACCTCGGGGCACCTGGGTACAAAGGCCTCGTACAGTGGACTCTATTCTGAGTGACACAGAAGGCTTCATGGCATCTCTGCCTACGATTATTTTGCATCTGGCGGAACTGGGCTATACTCACAACAGAATACTTGGTTATTGGTCGCATGAAGTAGTGAGCTTTTGTTTTGAAGTAGGAATAAGTCACCTTGCTTACCCGTCTCATCCACTCACTAGGCTGACTACATATTTATCAAATGTGCGCTGAAGGAGGCTAGGGATCTTTATCAGGTGAAAACAAATCGACTATAGTGATTTATTTGGCATACTAGACCTTGAGATTCCCTTCTATGTTATGTAGGTATAGGAGGCTTTATAACTCATCTTCCTTCGTGATATATTTAGCACATTTCACTTCAACACTTCTTTGCATGTTATATATATCTTGTTAATGTCACCACACTTTGCATCAGAAACACTAGAGCATATTAAGGTAATGTGTAGAATTAATCATAAGGAGGAGGTGTTAAGAAATCTCCACAGTCACTGAAAATATGCTTATTGGCCTAAAAAAATTATATTACTCTGTATGTAAATTTTGAAAGAGGGATGAAATATCAAAAATATTCTCCAGATATTCCTCTTAGAAATCACGTGTATGCCTCATGTACTAATTAACACAGGATAAAGATGGATAATTATACAGGAAATACACTAGCTTAAAGAAACATTAACCTTAAAATAACAATAATAATAAATTCAACTTAAGACTGACCTCTGGTAAATGAAGAGGGGTTAATGAAGGTTGTATCTAACCCCTCTGGTTCTAGAATACCCCCACAATACCTTAACTGCAAAATAAAAATGGTCTGGAGAAGGCAAGCCTGCTCACTACTGAGTCCTGAAATTATGGCAGTAAGTCGATTCAGTAGTGTTCATGTGCTGTATTCACCTTAACCGGGGGTCTTAATTCACACCTATACCGGTTGATGCTCTTATTCATTCACTGCTCTCTCTCTCTCTCTCTCTCTCTCTCTCTCTCTCTCTCTCTCTCTCACTCTCTCAGCAACACATTAACAGACTGATAGACAGGCAGATACAGATAGATAGACAGATTGATAAAAAGGTAGACATAGATAGATAGGCAGATAAACATAGATAGATATATAGGTAGACAGATAGATAGATAGACAGACAGATAGACAGACAGACAGATACGATCCTGTATGATAAAGTTCTCATATTCTATTACAATGAATTCTCAATCTACAACTTGTTCAATAAAAATAATAGATTGAGAAGGAGGTGTAGAAATGCTTGGCTGAAAGATGGTAAACATGAGTGAGTGAAAATGACAAAATGGCCACGAAACGAAAGGAGACAGGAGTGAGAGAGGGAAGCCTGATGGAGACACTATTATAAGAGACTGGCGAATGAACGTGGTGGAAAAAAGACCACTGATTATTCCCTTCAGTACATCTTCCTTATTTCCTTCTTACTTTCGAGTTATTTTCCTCAGCTTATAAGACTGTTCAAACTAAAGAGCGCAGCTATAATATACTCACTAACCCTTCCACTGCTAAGAGATTTTCCCAAGCTGAAAAAAAAAATCGTCTGGCAGTGACAAGAGTAATATCTGGAAGGTGTTGAGCTGATGAAGTGTGAAATGCGGAAGATCCGTGGAAGAGCTGGACTAAGTAGGAATATTGATCACTGTGTATGTGTGTGTGTGTGTGTGTGAGAGAGAGAGAGAGAGAGAGAGAGAGAGAGCACGAATATGACTAGCACGGTGAAAGTGTATGTGGGAGTGAGTGTGTCTGGTCGAGTGACGTGTAAAAAGTGGGTTGGAGGGGAAACACTGGAAACAGCTTAGGCCTTTTATTTCTCTAATATTCTTCACTACACAACATCCATCACCACAGATCTCAAATTTCAAGAGCTATCCCACCACCACCACCATCATCATCATCATCATCATCATCATCACTCTATTTGGAAACGATGCATCACATACCTAGTGCAATACGATTAGCTACACATCCAGTCACTCATTATTAAATTTGCGTTGTCTTTATACTCCATGTCTGTTCCAACAACGACTGCCACTCAACCTAACATCATTATTTGGAGATATTACGTGAAAATTATCCTGAGAGAGAGAGAGAGAGAGAGAGAGAGAGAGAGAGAGAGAGAGAGAGAGAGAGAGAGAGAGAGAGATACACTATGAAGAGATAGTGGAGAGGGGACGGAAATGGGAGTTCACTGAGGGTACACCACTATATACATATACATATATATATGCACGTATGAATGTATGTAAGTATGGACGTATGTATGTATATATGTGTATGTATGTTTTTCTATGCAAGGAAGAGGGAACCAAAGCCCAGACACCCGCAAGATTGTTCCCTCCAAGAAAAAACAAAAAACAGTACGATAACAGAAAGCTAAATTCAAGATCATGTATGTATGTATATGTGCATGTATGTATATGTAAGTGTACGAATGTATGTGTGTATGTATGTATGTATGTATTTACTGTTGCGGACTGTAGTGTCGGTCCACTGCCTTCCGATAATGAGTAAGACAGTGAACAATACCTTTTTGAAACTAACTGATGATGTCATCCTCGAATCCCAGCAAACTTTTCAGAACATTGTGTAAGACTTCCGTCATTCTTCGACCAAAATGTGAGGCGATATTCCTGCCCACGCATCTGTACCTACGCAGGCTACACGTACATTATTATTTATTTATGTATTTTGGGTTAAAAGACCAAAATATGTTGCAACGTGCCGCGGAAATTTTCTCTAACTAAACCAAGGAAATGCGAAATCTGGTCAGGTCAGGTTAGCGTTGGCGAGGAATTTTCACTTTATGGTTGGTTAGTAAAAACGTCCACAACAACGTACTGTGGAAATTTTCGTTTTTTTAAGCCCCTCCACACACACATTATAGATAGATAGATAGACAGAAAGATAGACTGACAGATATATATAGATAGATATAGATACAGATGTAGCGAATATGTTTTTTGAAATGGGCACATGTGAGTGAGTCTCAAAGTGGGTGGAGGTGAGATTAAGAAAAAAGGTGGAAGAAAATGAGGGAAGAAACAAAAGGATATACATAAGAAATAGAGGTTTGGAAACTAAAGAAGACGAGGGAACTGACAGGGGATCGTGTCGGCTGGATGAATTAGTACGGAGGAGCCTGTGACATGGGTTTGCCGTCTATTTCCTAACTTGAGAGTCCACAGATTACCTGGATCAGACAGGTGAAAATGACAGGTACAGGTGAAAAAAGTCCAGAAGTCCAGGTCCGCGATATACAACCAGGATTTTTAGTGGGTTGAATAATAAGCAGATGAGTATAAGGGCCCTGAAATTGATCAACGCAATCCTCCTAATAATTTCCCTCTATTGTGCTTTCTCTCTCCTTGTGCTCCGGACCCCACCTCACTCCATACACAGGTGGGTAAAAGAGGCCATTACGAGGCTGATGATTTATGCAGGATATATATTTTTCTCTCTCTCTCTCTCTCTCTCTCTCTCTCTCTCTCTCTCTCTCTCTCTCTCTCTCTCTCTCTCTCTCTCTCTCTCTCTCTCTCTCTCTCTCTCTCTCTCTCTCTCTCTCTCTCTCTCTCTCTCTCAGCTAGCCACGTCCTCTGCACCACCCCAACCCAGTTGAGTCCTGTGCTGACTCTGCTAAATAAATTACAGCTTGCACAATACAACACACACACACACACACACACACACACACACACACACACACACACACACACTTAAAATGCGTGTGAAGTAACAGAAAATACTCAGAAGAACGTTGCTGATCTCAGGATGTGTTTTCCACACACACACACACACACACACACACACACACACACACACACACACACACACAAAATGCGTGTGATGTGACAGCAAGAACTCAGGAAAATGTTGCTAATTTGGATGATGTATTTTCCACTGTAAGGAAATTGCAAAGGTAACAGACAGAAAATCACCTTGGCCAGAAGATTTGGAAAGGTATATGGAGAGAAAGTAAGAGAGAAAAGAAATGTAACAGAGATGATAAGACAACTTTCCTTAAACTTACAAAAAGCAGTCACTTTCCTTAAATTTACGCAACTGCAGGCACTTTCCTTAAACTTGCACGCAAGCAGTCACCTTCCTTAAACTTACGCAAGCAGTCACTTTCCTTCAAACTTACGCATAGCAGTCATTTTCCTTAAACTTACGCAAGCAGTCACTTTCCTTACACTTACGCAAACAGTCACTTTCCCATGCCACAACTTACGCAAGCAGTCACTTTCCTTAAACTTACGCAAGCAGTCACTTTCCTTAAACTTACGCAAGCAGTCACTTTCCTTAAACTTACGCAAGCAGTCACTTTCCTTAAACTTACGCATGCAGTCACCTTCCTTAAACTTACGCAAGCAGGCACTTTCCTTAAACTTACGCAAGCAGTCACCTTCCTTAAACTTACGCAAGCAGGTACTTTCCTTAAACTTACGCATGCAGTCACCTTCCTTAAACTTACGCAAGCACTCTTAGGCTCTTGTGACTCATCTTCTGTTGGATAAAATCGTCTGGCGTTAAGAAAAAAATATTAATGTTGTCCCGATAGTCAGTTTTGATGGTGACATGATTAAGTCTTCCAGACTTCTATGGTTCACTCTCGTCTGAATAAAATCTGACAGTATGAGTATTAAAATTATGGAGATGTCCCGATCATGCGAGGGTTAAAAGGAAGAAGTTAACTGACTCTCTCTCTCTCTCTCTCTCTCTCTCTCTCGTTCTCAAACTTCTGTAATTAGAGATCTAACCTATACAAGCAGTGTTAAGGTCGGAGCACTTAGAGGGAACTTTTGGGTCTATCCCCCCTCTCTCTCTCTCTCTTTCTCTCTCTCTCGCTCTCTCTCTCTCCCTTCGTGGAAATTTATCCGTGAAGGGTTTGGAACTTTGGACACGATCTTTATTAACCTTTTCAGTATAATGACTTCTTTTTGGCATCATCAGTCCGAGTGAATTATTTCTTGTTTCCTTCTTCCCTACATGCCAAGACAGAGCGAATGCAAAAAGAGGGGATATTGTTGTTGTTGTGACTCCAGGCTCATCTCAAATGTAAAGCCCGAGTGGACTGTAGAACTTATATCGTCCCTTCTGCAGTCCTTCATCTTCCTTTTGTGGGAGAGGGAAGAAGTTGTGAGACATTTCTATAATCACGCAGTGGAGTCGCCTGGTTGTATCGATGCCACCACATGAAGGGGTTCCTCTCCAGCAGCGAGGCAGAGAAGACAAACACACACTACTCTCATCATCTGGAAAAGTTGCTTGAGAGTTTGATGGAATTAGCCTGCATGCCACGAAACAATGCGCAAAACAGCAGTGGAGGGTAAGCGTGTGGTAACCTGCTGGCACCACTCCATATCTGCTGGAACCGCCACTGCTATGCTGTTTTTTTTTCTTTTTTGAGTAGCAAGAATACATTAGCACTAGAATATTATACATGTCACGAAGAAATGTTATGGAAAGGATATAGAGCCGTGGTACCGTGCTTTCTCTGCCAAATGAAAGCCTACGTGAAGTAAGCTGCAAAAGGACGAAAATCTGGGCCAGGTGAAAGTAAAAGCAGTATAGAGGTTTGTTTAGAAGCCCTTCCCCACTGCAAAAATAAGTGCTGTTCTCAAGCAGGAAACTTTCTTTTTAACACAAAACTCTAACGAGGGAAAAAAATCTACTATCCAGTGTCGTATTTTCTTTGTATTCTTGTTTCCTCTAGACGACTCAATTTAACTTAAGAAAGATTTGTTTTAGTGAAAGGATGAATGAAGTCTCAGAGCCATCGTTGGTTAAGGAAGCACCCTAACACCTCTTCCTAAGCGATTTACTTTGCATATTACACCTTGCTTCCCACTTCGGTGTTATCATGTCATTTTAATTTCACCATACTCTTCATATAATTCACTCACAAAAATTATATTAGTCAGTTGTATCCAAAGTAAATCGCTAAGGAAGAATTGCTACGATGCCTCCATAAGGAACGAAAATCGTGGCCTTTTAACCCCGCTTTAGTTAGAAATGTGTTCCTTCAGGTGAACAAATTCTTCTGAAGGTGGCAAGTGAAGTCATGATGGCCTGTGTGTGTGTGTGTGTGTGTGTGTGTGTGTGTGTGTGTGTGTGTGTGTGTGTGTGTGTGTGTGTGTGTGTGTGTGTGTCCACTGCGAGAAAGGCAACAGGCGAAAAGAACAGGAAAAGAAGCTAACACTAAGATATGAGAGAGAGAGAGAGAGAGAGAGAGAGAGAGAATGTTCCTAGGGTCTCCCTCTCTCAGAAATCCACCCTTCCATCACCACTGTCACGCCCTTTGTAAACTCTCTCTCTCTCTCTCTCTCTCTCTCTCTCTCTCTCTCTCTCTCTCTCTCCTTCCTTCTTTCTTTCTTGAACTACTAGCTGATATTATTCTTCCTCTCTTTCGACTCTCCCTGTTTAGCTTAGACATTTCTTGAGGGTAATTTTCTCTCTCTCTCTCTCTGCTGTTTCTTCGTGTTGTAGGTGTTCGTGTCTTACCTAACAAAGCTTGTTGCCACGACCCTGAGACCTTATTTCTTAACTATGCACGCCTCTACGCCTTATTTTCTTAACTATGCACGCCTCTACGCCCTTATTACTTAACTATGCACGCCTCTACGCCTGTATTTCTTAACTATACGCCTCTACGCCTTATTACTTAACTATGCACGCCTCTACGCCTTATTACTTAACTATGCACGCCTCTACGCCTTATTACTTAACTATGCACGCCTCTACTCTTTATTTCTCAAGTCAGCTTCCTCAGTTTTTCAAATAACGCATTTAGAATTATTTTGCAGCCCACAATCTATACAAAGACGAGAGAATAACCACCATACCATTTATTTCAAGCACTTATTTTATTACGTCTTCTATGGTGCGGGGAGAGTTGACTCGATCGAGGCCCTCTAGCCTGTTAGTTCTGTGGTTTATTCAGGTACGTTACTGATAAAAGATAATATCGGAATGTGTTTATATATTACAGGTAGACTTACGGAAATGTTAAGGAATTTCTCGCGTATGTTACCTTTTCTTTTTTTTATCTCTTCTCCCTCGTCTCTTCCTTGTCCTATTCTACCTATCTATCTATCTATCTATCTATTTATAGCCAGACGCCTTGATCCCGTAAGGGGTGGCCCCACAAATGAATCGCCTCCATAGTCAGCACCCTGGTCCCCGCCATTTCCTTGCCCTGCTTCCTCAGCTCACACACCCCTCTTTAGTATACCTCTCCTCTCTCCATCCCTCTGTCTTATCCTTGGCCTCCCCATTCCCTCTCCCCCTCATGCACCTCACTCACACAAGTCTCACCACACCAGTTCTCATCACACCACTTCTGAATGAGATGGTATTTGTGCCTGACCAACAGACAGTGGGTATTGGTGCCTACGTGGTGACATGAGAAGGCATGTATATAACACGTACATGGATTGCATGGCCTTAGAAAAAGAACCATGGGAATCAGAAACTATAAAATATAATAATAATAATAATAATAATAATAAAAATAATAATAAAAAAAAAAATAATGCTAATAATAATAATAATCATCATCATCATCAAACTGCTTCTAGCCCAACAATGACCGTCTTCAGGTATATAAACACAGAACATTTGCATTATAGGAGTGGAGAGAGAGAGAGAGAGAGAGAGAGAGAGAGAGAGAGAGAGAGAGAGAGAGAGAACGCATAAGGGAACATATAAGAACATAAGAAGAGAGGACTAACTGCAGTAGGCCCGGTTGCCCCCATGCTAGGCAGCTCCTAGAAGAGTAACTGAACTACTAGAATGAGATAAGGACAGCAAAGAAGAAGGCTCTCCCCGCCCTCCAAACCCTCAGCCGAGAGCCGGCAGGAAAAAGTCAGAAAGAACACCACGCCGTATAGAATCAAGTCCCAGAAAATACCTTTACGGAGTTCAGGAATGTCAAACAGTGATTTTCCATCGTTCCAAAATAAATAAATATATTACTAAATAAATAAATAAATAATAGTGTAGGATTATTAGGACGTAATTTGGAGTGCCACTAGGGGTGTAGGCTGATCAACTACCCTAACTATCCTTTGGAAGTAGTTATATTTCTTGAACTTCCCCTGCCTAGCCCCAGACCCCTACGAAGCGCTCTGCAATTCCAACCCCACGTCCATCCTTTTGGTCGGGTCTGTGAGGGGCAACGTGTGAGTCAGCAGTCTCTCTCTCTCTCTCTCTCTTATCTCTCTCTCTCTCTCTCTCTCTCTCTCTCTCTCTCTCTCTCTCCTTGTCCCTTCTTCTTCTTAATCTTCATCATCTTCAACACACTAAAATTTTCTATATTACCAAAATCTTAAAGACGGTTAACCACGAACTTAGACAAACTCTATTTTGAGAGGAACTGCTCAGAGAAGGTAAAGATATCTGGGTCAAGTTTAATTATTCGATCCTCAAGCCAATTAGTAATGTAAGAAAATCGCTTGTGAGGCATTTCCTGAAGATCTAGTTAGGAGTGGTCAGAGAGGGGAAATATCAATAGAGAGTTTTTACGATACATGTACAGTTGAAAATTGACTGCAAAAAACGTTACAAAAAAAACATGAAAGCAGTTACACATTGATAGTTATATGGTTACGTATTTAAAATTTTTTCTGGACAGGCTGCCTGCGAAGCAAACTTCCAGCAAAGAAGGAAAAGTTGCAAACTGACAGGCACGGCAAAGTTGGCCTGGGCAGTGTGTCAGCCAAAGAAGTACAGATACTGTCATCAGCAGGAGTAAGTTATCAAGGAGTGCCAGGCAGGCAGAAAAGCATATCCTTTGAGCGAAACTGTGATGAAGGGCATCAGGACGTCAAACTAGAGGAGAGGAAATGGAAGAACACTGACGGAATTATCCAAGAACAGAGTCAAGACTCAAAATTCTAAGATTTTCAGGTTTTATAGAGGAGGTAACAACCACAGGGCCATGTGACGGTGGAAGAAGAGGAGGAAGAAGAAGGAATAAGTGCAAGTTATTCGGGAGTTTCTGGTATGGTGTCTGAAGAGGCAGAAAGAAGTTAGTATTGGAAAATCCATCCAGTGCTTTTTAAGTTATTTTTGGCAGGACAAAACATATTTAACACAATTTTCCACAAAAACAAGGTGCACGTAATTAGGGGCACAGGTAATTTGCTGCGGATACCTTTTGACACGTTAGCGTCCCTTGTTGTAGGCAGGATATGAACCAGCTGGACTTAACCAAGGCTTTTTTTTTTTTTTAGTACTATGCAGAGGGCAAGGAAAACGGATGCATGCTTCCATGCCCCAGAGACGATTTGACCTCTGTTATGTGCAGTGGTTAGGGTGTGGTGGTGGTTAGGGTGTGGTGGTGGTTAGGGTGTGGGGGTGGTTAGGGTGTGGTGGTGGTTAGGGTGTGGCAGTGGTTAGGGTGTAGTGGTGGTTAAAGGGTGTGGTCAAGGGTGGTTAGGTGTGGCAGGTGGTTAGGGGTGTGGTGGTGGTTAGGGTGTGGCGCTGGTTTAGAGTTGTGGTGGTGGTTAGGAGTGTGGCCAGTGGTTAGGGTGTGGCGGTGGTTGTTAGGGTGTGGTGGTGGTTAGGGTGTGGCAGTGGTTAGGGTGTGGCAGTGGTTAGGGTGTGGTGGTGGTTAGGGTGTGGCTGTGGTTAGGGTGTGGTGGTGGTTAGGGTGTGGTGGTGGTTAGGGTGTGGCTGTGGTTAGGGTGTGGCAGTGGTTAGGGTGTGGCGGTGGTTAGGGTGTGGCAGTGGTTAAGGGTGTGGCTTGGTGGTTAAAGGGTGTGGCAGGTGGTTAGGGGTATGGTGATGGTTAAGGTGTGAGTGGTGGTTAGGGTGTGGTGGTGGTTTAGGGTGTGGTGGTGGTTAGGGTGTGGTGGTGGTTAGGGTGTGGTGATGGTTAAGGTGTGTGAAAAAGGTGGTGGTTAGGGGTGTGGTGATGATGGTTAGGGTATGGTGATGGTTAGGGTGTGGTCGTGGATTTAGGGGTGTGGCGGTGGATTAGGGTGTGGTCGTAGGTTGGGGGTGTGGCGGTGGTTAGGGTATGGTATTGATGGTTTAGGGGTGTGGAGGTGGTTAGAAAGGGTGTGTGTGCAGATGGTTAGGGTGTGTGCAGTGGTTAGGGTGTGGCAATGGCTAGGGTGTGGCAGTGGTTAGGGTGTGGCAGTGGTTAGGGCGTGGCAGTGGCTAGGGTGTGGCAGTAGTTAGGGTGTGTGCAGTGGTTAGGGTGTGGCGGTGGTTAGGGTGCAGTGGTCCCGGAGTCAATTTACGAAACAGTAACTTAATCACTGGCAGAAGTCCTCAACCAACGGTATACGGCAATCATATTTTAACTCTCTCTCTCTCTCTCTCTCTCTCTCTCTCTCTCTCTCTCTCTCTCTCATACCTTATTGCATCTCTATTACACTACGTTATACACAAACTCTATTACCATTGCACTCTATCACACTACGTTATACGGAGAGAGAGAGAGAGAGAGAGAGAAGAGAGAGAGAGAGAGAGAGAGAAAATCCTACCTTGGGATTTCCTCAACTCAGAATATCTAAACATATTTTGTACCGCCCCTAAAAATATATATATATATATAAATACAAATAAAATATAATGAAATAAAAATAAAAGAGAAGTAAATAAAACAGAAAATAAATAAAAGTTCAAAGGTAAGAGGAGAGATAAACAACGAGAATTCCTGTAGAAAAAAAATATGTGAAAAGGCATTTAAAATGTATTCAGGTCAGTTCCCAAAATCCACAAAAAAAGGAACAAAATCTCTTGTAACTTGCAAAACTCTTACTTTGGTGATAGAAACTCCGTGTACAAACAGCTAGATAAGAAGTTTATTACAAGCTCACAGTAAAACAGTCTGCCCGTGTCGGCTGTCTGCTAAGAACTGATGCAATAACGCCGTCTTCAGGCGTGGGAAAGCATGCTGACCTAGCAAAATTAGTGGGGGCATGTATGCACTGGGGGGACATATATACATCGGGGTAGACATATTGTGGAGGGGTACACTCTCACCTGGCAATATTTTCCGAGATCAGTTTTTCTTGCGAATTTTCATTAAGATTTTTTCCTTCTTCATTGTGTTGCTGTTTCTCTGAAGGCAATTGTATTTAGCTTAGGATGCTTTGGTCCAAGTGATAGGGAGAGGTGTATGTCTTATTTCCTCCTCCACTTCTATAGTACATTCACTCCAACCTGACAAGAATCCCCGGGCCTTTTCGTCTCAGTTAGTGTCCAAGTGTAGTCAGACTGGACAGAGAGAGAGAGAGAGAGACAGACAGACAGACAGACAGAGAGCAACGCAGTCCTACCTCAGAATCACAGCTGTCGAATTTCCCACAACCACTACCTGTACTTAGCATTCCAACACTATCCCACGTCCGTCAGATGAAAGCAAACCGAGGGAATAACCTGGTCTGGTAGCTGGAAGAATAGTACAAATCACGTCCTGGGGCTGAAGCTGTTACCCTTTCATTTCTTTATTTCATTTACTGGTTTATTTATCATGCCTCCGCTCTTGTGGTGGAGGAGGCATTAAGTGACTGCTGTGGCCGTCCGTGCGTGAGTCGATGTGTACGTGCGGGCGTGAGGGCGTCCGTAACACTTTTCTAGGCGCGATATCTCCTGAACCCATCCACGATTTCCACCCAACGTTTTCCAGCGACATGATATTATGCCAACTAGGTCAAGGGGTCAAAGATTAAGGTCATATGGGGTCAACTTAGGTTATTCTTGTGGGTGCGATATCTCCTGAACTCCTCAACGGATTTTGATCAAACTTTTGTCAGTGATTCAGTAAGAGGAGACGCTTAAATGATCAGGTCAGCAAGGTCATGGGGTCAAAGGTCATGGTCATGAGGGTGTAAGCGCCATTATCTCCGGAACCCCATGACAGATAGCGAGCGAACTTTTGTCAGCGATACAGTATGAAGGGATGCTGAACTGATTAGGTGGCAAGGTCAAGGGGTCAAAGGTGTTCATATGGGGTCGACTTAGTTTATCTTTAGTCTCACTTCAATCCACAGTGAACCCTGTCATGGAGGGTGTATAGCGAGTCCGTGAGCAAGGCTTGGCGGAGGCATAGCAAGTGGCAGTTCAGGGCCAGAGTTCTTAGCGTTTCATTTATGTATTGATTCATTGAGAGGACATCGAAAAAAGCAAAAGAGGTAAAGTGGTAATATCAATCCCTGTAAATTCAAGCGTCCTGTATAATTTCTTCTTGCTGACGGTGTATAAAAGGCAACGAAAAAAAAAAAGTGTGAAATGGAGGGCTTTGATGTGGATTTCAATAAGGCATTCGTTAAAAAAGCTCTGCCGTAAGCTGAGTAAAATCGTCTGTGGGCAGGAAAAAATAAAATGGGTCCTCGAGGTGAAGGGAGTTAAAATTCAAGTCGTAATTTTCGTATCGATATTGGACGAAGGGTGTGAGTGGAGAAACCCAGATGGGGACGGGGTGGAGGGAAGAAGAAGGGAGGAGGGAGGGAAGGAGGAGATGGAAAGAAGAGGAGTTCAAGGGAGAGGAAGGAGGGGGAGAAGGAGAGATGTGAATGAAGGAAGAGGAGACAAAGGAAGAGAAGGAGTGAGGGAGGAAGGAGAGGGAAGGAAAAAGACGTGAAGGAAGAGAAGGAAGGAGGAGGGAGGAGAAGAAAGGAAAAGGAAGTGAAGGAAGAGAAAGAGGGAGGGAGAGGGAAGAGGGAAGGAATAGAGGAAAAGGAAGAGGAAAAAAGAACCCTGTAGAATGGGAGGAGAAAGGAGCAAGGCTGGGAAAAAAAGAATAATGCGGTGGGACAGAGATGGAGAGAGAGAGAGAGAGAGAGAGAGAGAGAGAGAGAGAGAGAGGGAGAGGGAGGGGGGGACAGAACCATGAATGAGAAGACAGAGGAAGAAAGAAGTAAAGAGTGAGGAAACACAAAACCATTCCTTTAGTCAACTTAGCAGACGCGTTTGTCTGTCTGGAATGAGAAACAAACTCCATTCATCCATAGATCACAAAAATTCTTCGCAGTGTTGAATAAAATGGCTTCTAGGGATCAAGACAAAAATTAAACATGCACTCGCCGTATCGAAGAATTTAATATTATTCCATGGGGTACAGTCAGCGTCAAGAGTCCTGTCGCCTATCCTGTTTTGCTCTTCTCATGTACAGTAGGCAACATATGAACCTCTTACAGCAGAAATGTGTAGCAGAGGTCAAACATTTGGTACACATGACAATCTTGACATAATCATATAGTTGTTGGCTGCACTGACATCAATGAACGCAGGTGCCAACATTGAAATAACCAGGTAACTAAGAACGTCTGAAATTGTAACAAGACCTCCGCTTCACACAGACGCTGTCCCAGGTTCGTATGTGCCCAACTGTACCTTATATATTGGTGTGATAAACTCGCAGCAAAACGAATGGCAATGATATGTGGCCATGTAATGAGTGTCGTTGCTTAAAATAAAATAAAATATAAAACAGGAGACGTGACGGGACTTCTGATGCTACTTATACTGTTGTGAATTAAAACTTTACTTTATCGACTGTGAAAGCCTGGGCCTGTATTCTAGGTGACATACAAAGCTTTCTAGCGATAAAATTTACACAGAAAATCTATGTCTTCTCATGTGTTACTAATATCTTTTCATATCGACATAGTTTGCATCAGTCACACACAATGACGTTACTCTTTATTACAAAATTCCCATAAAGTTAAACCACTACTATCACCACCATCACCAGTACAATCATCACCACCATTGCCACCACCATCATTATCACCACCACCACCACCACAAAGAATAGCACCATCAGATCACCAGGCAGCCTCAAAAAAAAAAAAAATGTATATACAGTAGCAGACCTTCTCCCATAACTGACCCACCCCTCTCTTAACCCTCCCTCCTCTCCTCTCCTCCTCCCTTCCTCTCCTCTTCCCCCTCCCTTCCTCTCCTCTCCTCCTCCCTTCCTCTCCTCTTCCCCCTCCCTTCCTCTCCTCTTCCCCCTCCCCTCCCCTCTCCTTCCCCTCTAATTGCGGTCTCCTGTGTCTACTTATATTGCTCTTCTTTTGTGTGGGACTCTTGTTATATATACTCTTGGGGACTGGTAGCCTGGAGCATGGAAAAGATTACTGTTAGTACTGCTGTCACTGGAAATGACTCGCACCTACTACTACTGCTACTGCTGCTATTACTCCTACTACCAATACTGTTACTACTACTACCACTACTACTGCTCCTACTACTACAACTACTATAATCACTCGATACCCATCAAGAGCACTCCTGTCACTATCACCATGACCACTATCACTGCCACCACTATACTACTATAGTACTACTACACTTACTTACTTACTACTACTACTACTACTGCTGCCGCTGCTCCTGCTGCTGCTACAACTATTATTACACTACTTATTAACTATTACTACCGATGCTGCTACTGTCACCATATCACCAGACATCACCACCAGCCATCATCACCCCTACCAACACTATCACCACTACTGCTAACATCACCACACCACCACCATCACCACACCACCACCATCACCACCTCCACCACCATCACCATTATCACCATCACCTTCACCACCATCATTCCTACACTTCGTTCACTTTGACTAGGCAAAAAAAAAAAAAATCTCCACTTTGTTTTCCGCGCTCCGACAATCGAATAACTCTAGAACATTATGCTAGTCACGAAGAAGTGTCATGGTCTAAAGTATCCGCCTAGGTAATGTGAATGAACTGTACTGTTGGAGATTTAAAAAGAGATAGTGTTAATAATTCTTCTTTAATTGACTCCATTAGCTCACTCTCTCAGTAAACACACACACACACACACACACACACACACACACACACACACACACACACACACACACAATCAACGAGGGCCCAGATCCCTTTTATAACTTTCTTGCAACTTTCTTCCTCCTTACATCACGCAACCAAGGACACGTTCGGTTTTACTCCTACAGACGATTTTACTCAGCTTCGGACACCCCCTCCCCTCCCTCATAGCAGTGTCCATTATATTCACCCCTCCCTCATAGCAGTGTTACTCACCCCCTTATAGCAGTCTCCATTAATTACACCCACCACCTCCCTCCCCTATTCCAGTCTCCTCTTACCATCAAATCCCTGTCGTAACTCGGGTTTTAATTTCCAGGAAGGGCAAGGTGGCTGTCAACCCTCCCTCTGTCTCCTGATCTAATTCCATAAATCTTAAGGTACGAGGCGAAAATTACTGTAGGTTATAACTGTTTTCTCCAGGACGATCAAGGACAAGGGGTGCAAATTCTTCCCTTGTGTACTTCATCCTGTAAAAATATATATTAGTTTCTATCTATCCAAGCGGTGGCTACAAACAAATCGCCTCCATGTCGCCTTGTCCCCCGCCATTTCACTGCCCTCCCCCCAGCTGACAGCCCCTTCTCTCATATACTATTCCACTCCATCCCTCCCTCCTCCCCCTTCCACCTCTGTAACATACACTCTCCTCGTTAGTTTCTCGCTCTCCATCCTCTCCACAAGGCCAAAGTTTCGATCGTATATATGTAAGGAATCCCACACCAACATTTCATTTCTGTTACCGCCACAGGAATTTATAAACCTTAGGCTACACTGGCTGGAAAAGTGGTTGATAGAATTACAAATAAAATAAATAAATAAAGGCTGCGATTCCTTTCACCTCTTCAGTCCGGTAATATGCTTTATGTATTTTTGGCTGAGGCGCCTTCACGTGGTGGCACCGATGTAACTGGGTGGTTCAACGGCCTGGTTAAATAGAGCGACCCTCAGCTCCCCCCCTATCCCCAGAAAGGATGATAGTGAAATGGCAGAAAGGGTCAATTTAAGCTGCAGTTCAGCGATTTTCGTACAGTAGGCTACCATATTATACTGTAAGCCTGAAAGAAGAAGAAGAAGAAGAAGTAATGGATGAAGAAGAAGAAAAAAAAGAAAACGATGAAGAAGAAAAACAACATCAACTAACAACACGACAACACCAACTAACAACAACAACAACTGGAAAACACTCACGAGAGCGCATACCTCCGCCAGTGCCAGTTGCTACTACAAAGCATCCTGATCCGGATCCGTGGAGATATTGCTTGGAATGCATAGGATCCGGATTTCCCCCCAAATGTTATCAATTGTTCCATGACCAATGGCCCAGTCTTCCACAGAATTTTATTGAAATTCACTGAGAAGTTTTCAAGACCTTATACACAGGATCCAGAGCCTCCCCAAAATGTCATCAGTTCTTTCTTGGCCCATGATCCACCAGTCCACCAAATTTACTCGAAATTCACTGCGAACTTTTGTAGATACATTCTGGACAAACAGACAGACAGACAAACATAGGTGAATACATAACCTCCTCCAACTTCGTTGGCGGAGGTACTAAAAACACTAACGATGAAAACAACACCAACAACAAGTAACACTAGCACCACCACCACCACCACCATCAACAACAACAACAACAACAACAACAAGTAACACTAGCACCACCACCATCAACAACAACAACAACAACAACAACAACAAGTAACACCAGCACCACCACCACCACCATCAACAACAACAACAACAACAAGTAACACCAGCACCACCACCACCACCATCAACAACAACAACAACAACAAGTAACACTAGCACCACCACCACTACCATCAACAACAACAACAACAACAACAACAACAAGTAACACTAGCACCACCACCACTACCATCAACAACAACAACAACAACAACAACAACAAGTAACACTAGCACCACCACCACTACCATCAACAACAACAACAACAACAAGTAACACTAGCACCACCACCACTACCATCAACAACAACAACAACAACAACAAGTAACACTAGCACCACCACCACTACCAACAACAACAATAACAACAACAACAACAACAACAAGTAACACTAGCACCACCACCACCACCATCAACAACAACAACAACAACAAGTAACTTACCTAGCACCACCACCACCACAACAAACAACAACAACAACAACAACAACAACAACAAGTAACACTAGCACCACCACCACCACCATCAACAACAACAACAACAACAACAAGTAACACTAGCACCACCACCACTACCATCAACAACAACAACAACAACAACAACAACAAGTAACACCAGCACCACCACCACTACCATCAACAACAACAACAACAACAACAACAACAACAACAACAACAAGTAACACTAGCACCACCACCACTACCAACAACAACAACAACAACAACAAGTAACACTAGCACCACCACCACTACCATCAACAACAACAACAACAACAACAACAACAACAACAACAAGTAACACTAGCACCACCACCACTACCATCAACAACAACAACAACAACAAGTAACACTAGCACCACCACCACTACCATCAACAACAACAACAACAACAACAACAACAAGTAACACTAGCACCACCACCACTACCATCAACAACAACAACAACAACAACAACAACAACAAGTAACACTAGCACCACCACCACTACCATCAACAACAACAACAACAACAACAACAACAACAACAAGTAACACTAGCACCACCACCACTACCATCAACAACAACAACAACAACAACAACAACAACAAGTAACACTAGCACCACCACCACTACCACCAACAACAACAACAACAACAAGTAACACTAGCACCACCACCACCATCAACAACAACAACAACAACAAGTAACACTAGCACCACCACCACTACCATCAACAACAACAACAACAACAACAAGTAACACTAGCACCACCACCACTACCATCAACAACAACAACAACAACAACAACAAGTAACACTAGCACCACCACCACCACCATCAACAACAACAACAACAACAACAACAACAACAACAAGTAACACTAGCACCACCACCACTACCATCAACAACAACAACAACAACAACAAGTAACACTAGCACCACCACCACTACCATCAACAACAACAACAACAACAACAAGTAACACTAGCACCACCACCACCACCATCAACAACAACAACAACAACAACAACAACAACAACAACAAGTAACACTAGCACCACCACCACTACCATCAACAACAACAACAACAACAACAAGTAACACTAGCACCACCACCACCACCATCAACAACAACAACAACAACAACAAGTAACACTAGCACCACCACCACTACCATCAACAACAACAACAACAACAACAACAACAAGTAACACCAGCACCACCACCACTACCATCAACAACAACAACAACAACAACAACAAGTAACACCAGCACCACCACCACTACCATCAACAACAACAACAACAACAAGTAACACCAGCACCACCACCACTACCATCAACAACAACAACAACAACAACAACAACAACAACAAGTAACACCAGCACCACCACCACCATCAACAACAACAACAACAACAACAACAAGTAACACTAGCACCACCACCACCACCATCAACAACAACAACAACAACAACAACAAGTAACACTAGCACCACCACCACCACCACCACCACCATCAACAACAACAACAACAACAACAACAACAACAAGTAACACTAGCACCACCACCACTACCATCAACAACAACAACAACAACAACAACAACAACAAGTAACACCAGCACCACCACCACTACCATCAACAACAACAACAAGTAACACCAGCACCACCACCACTACCATCAACAACAACAACAACAACAAGTAACACCAGCACCACCACCACCACCATCAACAACAACAACAACAACAACAACAAGTAACACCAGCACCACCACCACCACCATCAACAACAACAACAACAACAACAACAACAACAAGTAACACTAGCACCACCACCACTACCATCAACAACAACAACAACAACAACAACAACAAGTAACACTAGCACCACCACCACTACCATCAACAACAACAACAACAACAACAACAAGTAACACTAGCACCACCACCACTACCATCAACAACAACAACAACAACAACAAGTAACACTAGCACCACCACCACTACCATCAACAACAACAACAACAACAACAACAACAACAAGTAACACTAGCACCACCACCACCATCAACAACAACAACAACAACAACAACAAGTAACACTAGCACCACCACCACCACCATCAACAACAACAACAACAACAACAACAAGTAACACTAGCACCACCACCACTACCATCAACAACAACAACAACAACAAGTAACACTAGCACCACCACCACTACCATCAACAACAACAACAACAAGTAACACTGGCACCAACACCAATACCAACAACAACAACAACAACAACAACAACAACAACAAGTAACACTAGCACCACCACCACTACCATCAACAACAACAACAACAACAACAACAAGTAACACTAGCACCACCACCACTACCATCAACAACAACAACAACAAGTAACACTAGCACCACCACCACCACCATCAACAACAACAACAACAACAACAACAAGTAACACTAGCACCACCACCACCATCAACAACAACAACAACAACAACAACAACAACAGCCTCCCCAATGCTACACCAATCTCTTCAGTT
Source organism: Coenobita brevimanus (assembly GCF_032717465.1). NCBI lineage: Eukaryota > Metazoa > Arthropoda > Malacostraca > Decapoda > Coenobitidae > Coenobita > Coenobita brevimanus. Next base: position 31,741 of record NW_027643778.1, on the reverse strand, counting down.
CTAAAATTCTCTCCAAAGCTGCATCAAACTGTCCAGATATAAACACAAAGTCACGTCATCCAAGTGAAGCGGCAAGCTTAAGGCAACTTCCCTTTATACAGCGACCAGGGCAAGCATTTATAAAGGACCCTTACTGTATTATAATAGGGGCAATTTTAATATCCCATCCCAGCTAAGGACACACACACACACACACACACACACACACACACACACACACACACACACACACACACAGTCACAGGAATGAGTTTTTATGCTATACCCTTTTTACTCTAACTCGGCCTAACCTCACCCAACCTCACCTAACCTAACCTCACCCAACTTAACCAAACCCGACCTCCCAAAATTACCTTACTCTTCCCTAGCTTATCCTAACCTAACCTAACCACCTAACCCAGTCTAACCCAACCTAACGTACCTTAACCGGCCTTAACCCCATCCTAACCTAACCTATCCTCATCTAACCTAGCCTAATCTGACCTAATCTAGCCTAACCTAACCTAAGATGGCGAGAATATGGTTGTTTGATGTGTTGCTGATTTGCCGTGGATGGTGTTATATTGCACAATGGTGGGGAGAGAGGGTGGTTAGTGGGTGGACGGAGAGAGGGTGGTAGGTGGACAGGGAGAGGAGAGGAGGATAGGAGGAAATGAGAGGGAGGAAATAAGAAGAGGAAGGAGGAAGAGGAGGGAATGAAAGAAGTGAAGGAGGGAGGGAAATGAATGGGAAGGGGGAGAGGAGGAAATGGAAAGAGAGAGGTAGATGGGGAGGAGGAAAGAGTTGGACAGGGAGCGACAGAGGGTATTAGAGGGGAAATGTGAGAGAAGGGGAGAGATGAGGGGAAGGAGTGGCAACTGGAGGGAAATGAAAAGAACATGAAGAGGGAAAGAGGGAGGGACAAGGAGAAAGAAATGATGAGGAAAGAGAAGAAGGAAAAAGGGAAGGGATATGGAAAGGGTATGAGATGACGAAGGAGAAGGAATGGAGAGAGAGAGAGAGAGAGAGAGAGAGAGAGAGAGAGAGAGATAGGGTATGAGATGCCGACGGAGCCGCACTGGAGAGAGAGAGAGAGAGAGAGAGAGAGAGAGAGAGAGAGAGAGGGGAGCAGCATTGTCACCAGCCCATCGATCTTATCCTTCCCAGTCCAGCTCAGTGAATGAAGACGGAGGAGGCAGTCTTACTGCCAAATTATTTACTCCTTGAATATGCTGACCTGATTCTCAATATGCTGACCTGATACTCAATATGCTGACCTGATCCTCAATATGCTGACCTGATACTCAATATGCTGACCTGATCCTCAATATGCTGACCTGATACTCAATATGCTGACCTGATCCTCAATATGCTGACCTGATACTCAATATGCTGACCTGATACTCAATATGCTGACCTGATTCTCAATATGCTGACCTGATTCTCAATATGCTGACCTGATACTCAATATGCTGACCTGATCCTCAATATGCTGACCTGATACTCAATATGCTGACCTGATACTCAATATGCTGACCTGATTCTCAATATGCTGACCTGATCCTCAATATGCTGACCTGATACTCAATATGCTGACCTGATTCTCAATATGCTGACCTGATACTCAATATGCTGACCTGATTCTCAATATGCTGACCTGATTCTCAATATGCTGACCTGATACTCAATATGCTGACCTGATACTCAATATGCTGACCTGATCCTCAATATGCTGATTCTCATTTTTCAGTCGATACATGAT
>NW_027643778.1:0-25000 GCF_032717465.1 Coenobita brevimanus | reverse complement strand
ATAGAGAAACAATGAATAAGAGAAGAAATGAGAGAGAAGGCTAAAGCAGAATTGAGAGAGAGATGAGGGATGGAGGGAAAGACATGCTGAGAAACACTGAAAAAGAGAAGTGACAAAGGATGGAGCAGGACTGAAGCAGACAAGATGAAGTAGGGAGGAAGGGCAGGGTAGAGACAAAATCGTGGAGGGAAGGAGGGAATAAGGGAGGGATAAGAGAATCACGAAGGAAAGGATGAGAGGGAGAAGGAGAAGGGAGGACGAATGGAGGGAAGATGGAACTATGTAGGAGAATGGGAAAATTAGGAACAGATGAAGACTAAACCACTGATTCTCAGACTGAGAGCCCTGGCCCCCAAAGAGGCCACAGCAGGTTTTTAAGGGACCATGGCGGGCAGTGTAAGTAGTATATCAGAATGTGTCTGTGAAATCGCACTTGGAGTCCTCTCGCCATTTTCCACAACATATTTATGTGAATCTGGCTTCTCCACTCTTCTACACAAAGCCGAAAGCGGTTGGATGTGGACCCAGATATGAGGTGTGCATTACTAGTGACAACCTCGAATCAGTGGACAGACTCAAAGCAAACAATGCCATCCACCCCACTGATACGTAACAAAATCTGCATTCTGACTGATAGTTGTAGGCATTAAAGTACATGGACAGCACCAAAACAGTTTTTCTCATCATTATTTGTGAGGGGCTTGAGGGAGAACTGAAGGGGGGCTTGAGGGAGAACTGAAGGGGGGCTTGAGGGAGAACTGAAGGGGGGCTTGAGGGAGAACTGAAAGGGGGTTTGAGGGAGAACTGAAAGGGGGCTTGAGGGAGAACTGAAGGGGGGCTCGAGGGAGAACTGAAGGGGGGCCACGACGATGTTAAGATCCCCACAAGTTGGGAATGAAGTGATAAAGTTTGAGAAAAACTGGACTAAACCATGAAGAAAGAGAGGGAGGGAGGAAAGAGAGAGGGAGGGAGGGGAGAGAGAGGGACAGAAAGGGAATCACGGAGAGGGAAGAGGGAGGGCAAGAGAAAACCCTGAAGGAGAAAGAGGCAGGAAACAGGTGGCAGATAAAGGCAGGGTCGTGGAGGAGGCAGGAGAGGGAGGCAAGGATACCGATATAACCACAGAGGATGAAGCCGACAAACAGACAGACAGACAGAGGCACAGACAGAGAGGATTACTGGTCCACATATAAAGATGGTGTGTGTGTGTGTGTGTGTGTGTGTGTGTGTGTGTGTGTGTGTGTGTGTGTGTGTGTGTGAGTGAGTATCAATCAGGTGTATACATGCCGGAACACGGACACCTGGCCTACCTGTAAGTATTGGGGCCACATTTATAAAGAAACTTAAACAATTCTTACCACGAATAAGTTTCCACAGCATGCAAGTTTTACCATCATCATCACCATCATCACCATCACCATCATCATCACCATCATCATCACCATTATCATCATCATCATCACCATCACCATCACCATCACCATCATCATCATCACCATCATCATCATCATCACCATCATCATCATCATCACCATCATCATCATCATCATCACCATCACCATCATCATCACCATCACCATCACCATCACCATCATCATCATCATTATCCACACTAGTTACGGGGTCACTGTTGTAGATAGATATGGCTAAAATATTGACTGATACGTATACACAGCCAGACAGGCTGTGTGTGTGTGTGTGTGTGTGTGTGTGTGTGTGTGTGTGTGTGTGTGTGTGTGTGTGTGTGTGTGTGTGTGTGTGTGTGTGTGTGTGAGAGAGAGAGAGAGAGAGAGACAGACAGACAGACAGACAGACAGAGACAGAGACAGACAGACAGAGAGACAGAGACAGACAGACAGACAGACAGACAAGTAGATAGATATTAATATAGATGAAGAAAACAGTCTTGTGTTAGATTAGATTTGAGACAACCATAAAGGCGTCTTGTACTTAATGCAGTGTAGTGTAGTGTAGTGTAGTGTAGTGTAGTGTAGTGTAGTGTAGTGTAGTGTAGTGAAGTGAAGTGTGATGTAGTGTAGTGTAGTGTAATGTGGTGTAGTGTAGTGTAGTGTGATGCAGTGTAGTGTAGTGTAATGTGGTGTAGTGTAGTGTAGTGTAGTGTAGTGTAGTGTAGTGTAGTGTAGTGTAGTGAAGTGTAGTGAAGTGAAGTGTGATGCAGTGTAGTGTAGTGTAATGTGGTGTAGTGTAGTGTAATGTAGTGTAGTGTAGTGTGATGTAGTGTAGTGTAGTGTAGTGTGGTGTAGTGTGGTGTGGTGTAGTGTAGTGTAGTGTAGTGTAGTGTAGTGTAGTGTTGTGTAGTGTTGTGTGGTGTGGTGTGGTGTGGTGTGGTGTAGTGTAGTGTAATGTAGTGTAATGTAACGTAGTGTGGTGTAGTGTAGTGTAGTGTAATGTAACGTACTGTGGTGTAGTGTAGTGTAGTGTAGTGTAGTGTAGTGTAGTGTTGTGTGGTGTGGTGTGGTGTGATGCAGTGTAGTGTAGTGTAGTGTAATGTAGTGTAATGTAACGTAGTGTGGTGTAGTGTAGTGTAGTGTAATGTAACGTAGTGTGGTGTAGTGTGATGCAGTGTGATGTAGTGAAGTGTGGTGTAGTATAGTGTGGTGTAGTGTAGTGCAGCATACGTGCCCTAAATTCTTCACTCCGATGACCAATTCTTCAACCAACTACAGCTACTAACAAATAATTATTTTCAAGTTACGAGAAAACACGAAGGAATAAACGATGAACGCAAATTACATCTAAACACTGCCACTGCAAACATCTTCCCTCAACTTGATAATTCGTCACGAGGTCAAAAATGGACTAAAAAAAAAAAAAGTCAATGCAGTAGAGAGGTTAACAGGTCACAAGAACGAGAATTTGACTGATAACGAATGATAATAATAATAATAATAATAATAATAATAATAATAATAATAATAAAAGTAATAATGACAAAATATAATCAATGACAATACTACTACCACTACTATAATAATAATAATAAAATGACTGACGGCGACAATGAAGTTCTCCGCCTGAGAGTGCTGAGTTGGCTAACTACTGGGGTTTGTCTCAAGCATACCAAAAACAAAACAAAATAGAAAAAACAAAAAACGACTGAAATCAACATACAAGTTCCCCGCCTGAGAGTGCTGATCCAGGTAATGGTCCCACGCTACTCCCAAGGTAGTACTTTCAACCATACGGCCCTTTACCTGTAATGAGAGAGAAGGAGAATTATTAGCAGAGAAAGAGAAAACAGAGAAGAGAAAACGCAGAAAAAGCAAACTGTACCAAGCCGTGCTGCAAAACAACATCAAATAATATACACTGGTGGAAACTTGAACGTGGTAAATTAGTTGACCAAAAACAATCAGAATCCCGTGACTTTTTCCTAATCTTCCTACTCCCAGACGATTTTATTCAACTACAAGAAGGCGTCTCGTGTTGGAGGGGTTAATCCAAGACTGGTGAGCTATTCATTTATTAGGAAACCTGTCAAAGATCATAGCCAAAAGAAAAACACCAAAAACGACGTCAAACATTTCATGAGCTACAAAAATACGGGCTGGCCTCTGAACCAGCATTATTTCCTTTAAATATGAAACTAAAGCAGCTGCCATTTTCCTTGTATATTTAAAGAATGTAAACAAATAAGAAATATACAAATAAACAAGGGGTGCTCACAGACTGCAACATCACTTCCCCACTAACTGGTCTTAGGGGTGAGTGTCTCACCTGGCCAGGTAATCTTAACCTGCCACAGATTACCCACAAAATCGAATTATGTACTTCATTCTTGACTAATCCTTAACCATTCCATTAACTCTGGTTCAGATTAGGTCAGAACTGTTGACTTTGCTCAGTGACCTTGATCTTTGACTTTCCCCTGTGACCATGACCTTTGACCTCTTGTTCTGATAATCCTTGTTTTACCTTGATGATGATGACGATACGAACATTTGCGGGGAAAAATGACCACGTATCATATTCATAAACGTTCTAAGTAGAGCTGTAAATAAAGATCATCTATACAGTATATACATCCACCTTCCTTCATCCACTAACCAAAACACTCCACAACTAAAAAATAAATATAGCGATAAAATACACTGATATACCGAAGCAAAAAGTATGGCAAAAAATGATTCCTGATAACAATGAACTGCTATGGAAATCGGCTAACATCTGTGAATACCTGCCCGCCCAAAGGTAGTCAGGGTTAAAAGCTGGCTAATTATTCTATTACGTCTACTGCCTAACTATTCTACTGCATCTACTGCCTAACTATTCCACTGCGTCTACTGCCTAACTATTCTACTGCATCTACTGCCTAACTATTCTACAACGTCTACTGCCTAACTATTCTACTGCGTCTACTGCCTAACTATTCTACTGCGTCTACTGCCTAACTATTCTCCTGCGTCTACTGCCTAACTATTCTCCTGCGTCTACTGCCTAACTATTCTACTGCGTCTACTGCCTAACTATTCTACTGCGTCTACTGCCTAACTATTCTACTGCGTCTACTGCCTAACTATTCTACTGCGTCTACTGCCTAACTATTCTACTGCGTCTACTGCCTAACTATTCTACTGCGTCTACTGCCTAACTATTCTACTGCGTCTACTGCCTAACTATTCTACTGTGTCTACTGCCTAACTATTCTACTGCGTCTACTTCACAACTGGGGCATGTAGGTCACTTTCCTCCCTGACACTTCATATCACAGAACATCATCTATGGGCAGAGAATCATACCAACCCTCTCTCACCTCAGGAATATTACACCAACTCTCTCTCTCTCTCTCTCTCTCTCTCTCTCTAAGTATTAGGCGAATTTTTGTGTCTACAGACAGGGAAATATACCAAATCTCTCTCACCTTAAGAGTATTAGACCAACAGAGGAATTTGAGAAGCAGAAGGGGTGAAATAATAGGAATTTTTGTACCTATAGACAGAGAAATATAACAAGCTTCTCTTACATTAGGAATATAAGCAAGCAAATGAATGTGACGAGTAGAAGAGGTGAAATATTTAATAAACTTTCGTCAACGATTGCACTAATAACAAAGAAAGGTTGCTCAGGTAATTTTTCATGTCTCTGAACAATATTTTCTGGTGTACGACTAAATCTGTCTACCTACCTATCTATCTATCTATCTATCTATCCATCTATCTATCTATTGCCAGACGTCTCAATCCCGTAACGCCACAACTTAATTGCCTCCATGTCACCCTGTTGTCCACCATCACTCCGTCCCTTGTCCAACCCATACCGCACTCTCACATATACATTTCCACCTCATCCCTCCACCTCATCCTCGGTCTCCACCGCTTCCACCTCATCCTCGGCGTCCTCCTCGCCTCCCCTCCCCCCTCCACCTTACTTACGACTCTCTTAGTCAGTCTCTCTTTCTCCATCCTACCAAAGGCAAAATGTTCAGCCAAGAAAACAACCCCTCTACCTCACAGCTTTCCTTTTTGTTGAGGGACTCGGTGGTGTAGTGGTTAGCATATTCAGATCAAAACTGAAAAGACACGAGTTCTGTTCCTGCACCGGTCAGGCTGGTGAACTAAGTTTGTTAATATACCGATTTCTAGCGGTTGAGGTCCAGGGAGAGGATTGTAACTTGGTAAGAACTGATTGCTTTAATGACACTGCCATCGAGAAGCGTTAATCCTATGTCTAGTTCCTTATTACCATTATTACTACCAGCCGCTATTGCCAAGCTGGTATTGTTTTCAACTGTCTGTCTGTGTGTGTATTTGTTAGCACGATAACTTCGCAACCGCTCAAGACATCACAAAATTTTACAGGTGTGTGGTAGGGATGAAAATCTCCTACGAGTTCGAAATTGGAAATGGTAGGTCAAGGTCAAGGTCATATTCCAAGCCGCGCTGGATACGTATTGGCTTGCAGCTGGTGTGATTCCCCCCCTGGGGCAGCCTCTAGTTGTTGTTGTTGTTGTTATTATTATTATTATTATTATTATTATTATTATTATTATTATTATTATTATTGTTATTATTATTATTATTGTTATTGCTATTATTAGTATTATTGTTATTATTATTATTATTATGGAGAGTAGTAGCAGTAGTAGAAGTAGTAGTAGCAGTAGTAGTATGAGTAGTAGTAGTAGCAGTAGTAGTGTTGTTCTTCCTTTTCTTTTCCTTCCTTTTCTCCCTCCTCCTCTTCTTTCTTCCTCTCCTCTTCAACTTCCTCTTCCCCCTCTCTCCTCCAGCTCTCAGCCTTCCTCTGCTCCGGTTAAGAAGTCAGTGAGGTAAGATCCCGAGATATTTGTGCGTCTCTTCACCAGTCCCAGCGTTGATCTTACACTCTTCCGGGAACCACTTTTTTATCTGGGATTCTGGAACTTGGGTCATCTCTCCTGGCTCTACCTTCCAATCAAACTCAAAAAGAAAAATGGAGTGGGTTTTTTCCTTCATTTTTTTTTTTGGGGGGGAAGGGGGGATATGCAGGTGGAGAATGGGGTGGGTGAGGAGGAGGAAGGGTAGGGTGGAGGGAATGCTGGGGTGGAAGGGAATGGAGGGGTGGGTGAGGAAGGAGGGGTGGAGAGGGGAGGGTGAGGTGGAGGGGAGAGAGAGATGGGGGTGGAGAAGACAATGCCGGGAGGAGGGGGGGGAAAGTTGGGGGTGGAGGGGAGGAAAGGAGAAAAGGTTGGGAGGAAGGGAGAGCGAGTTGAGGTGGGGAGGGAAAAGGGGGTGGGGTGGAGGGGAAAGGGCGTGGGGAGTCAAAAGGAAGAAACTGACGATGAGAGGGTGGAGAGGAGACAGAGGTGGGGATCGAGAGAGAAAAAAGTGAGGAGGGTAGAATGTGGGTGGAGAGAAAACAAACGGGGTGGGGTGGAGAAAAAGTGGAAGTGGAGAAGAGTAGGAGGAGGGTGTGGAAGGGGAAAAAGGATGTAGAAATGGTTGGGAGAAAGAGGTGTGGGTGTAGGTGTGGGTGTAGGTAGGGAGAGGGGAAGGGATAGGTGTGGAAGAGAGCGTCAGTGGGGATGGGTGGCATGTGTGGGAGAGTGGGTAGGGTGGGATGGGGGTGGGATGAGGGGGAGGGAAAAAGGTCGGACTCGGGATGGACAGGATGGGATACGGGGAAGAAGAAGGTCTGGGATACTGATCAGCCTTCTATTGTATTTTATTATTATTATTATTTTTTTTTTGGGGGGGTAGGCTACGACGAAGTTTTTGACCTCGATAAGTTTTCATCATCGTATCATACACGTAAAAATAAATATATCCTTAAATATTACCCTCTTTATTACAATGAGGTGATTTATTGATTTATTTTTGCTACATCCAGACGATTTTATTCAGCTGTGGGGAGATGTAGTGTAATAATGAGGCAAATGAAAGCTTTAACCCCTCTAGTTTGAAAATTCTGTGAGGAGGAGGAGGAGGAGGAGGAGGAGGAGGAGGAGGAAGAGGTGAAGATAGAAGAAAAAAAATAAGAAAAGGTAAGAAGAAGAAGAAGAAGAAGAAGAAAAAGAAGATGATGATGATGATGATGATGATAATGATGAACAAGAAAAGGAAGAAAGAATAAGAAAGAGGAGGAGGAGGAGGAGGAGGAGGAGGAGGAGGAGGAGGAGGAGGAGGAGGAGGGAGGAGGAGGAGTTCAGCAAATATTAACAATGGTGAGTCAAGTACCTACCATAAGAGCGAGCATCATCTGTTATTACCAAATTAGTAACCTCTTCAGCACGAGGACGTAATTATTATCTCTGCTGCCTCTTATATGGTTTCTTCAAGTTAGGAAAAATGTCTAATAATATTGAGGTTACTGAAGGCTGCATCTAACCCCTCTAGTTCCAACAGTGTGTGTTTAGGTAGAAGAAAAATAAAAAAGAGCTGGTCTGGTGATGGCAATAATAATGAAAGACAGGTCATCTGAGAGAGAGAGAGAGAGAGAGAGAGAGAGAGAGAGAGAGAGAACAGTAGAGATACGGCTGCTAGGGAGTGCATGGATACGACAGGAAAGTAAATATACGTGTAAAATGTGACGCAAGGAATTTACTGTTTAATTAACAGAAGAAGAGATTGTACTTTAAGGGTATGTCTGAGAATGAAAGTTGGAAATGTGAAAAGACAAAAAGAAATGCCTATAGTCCTTTGCCTTTAACCTGACCGGGAATGTTGTCCTTTTGTAGCTAATTTCACGTAGCTCAGTAACAGAGAAGGCCAGTGCTACGGCCCAGTTCCTTTCTGTTGCACTTCACGTCTTCCTTCCTATTCCTTTCCATCTCTTGCCTTTCTCTCCGCACCCTTGACCTTTCCTTCACCAAGTTTCCTCCATCTCTCTTACTCCATTTAATTGAAATTCTGTCTTGTGTTACGGCCCCTCATTCATTTTCCACCCTTTTCGTTTTCCCTCATATTCCCTCGCATTCTTTCTAGTCTTTTGCTTTTTACCTTTCTCTCTATGCCTATCCTTCCCCCATCACTTTTCTTATTTTTATCATACTTTCTTCCATTTTATTTCATCTTTTTGTAATCGCTGTTTTTGTGTCCTATATATCGTCTTTTTTTGTCCTATTCTCTTTTGCTTTATTCTTCTGACGTTATGGCTCTTTCTTTTACCTCATACTTTCTACCACTTTATTTCCATCCACTTGATCTCTCTCTCTCTCTCTCTCTCTCTCTCTCTCTGTATATATAGACAGACAGATACAGATAAAGATAGAGAAGGGTAGATAGACAGAGTAGATATAGATATACAATGCTCTTAATATCATGTCTACCAAATGTATTTCTTTTGGCCTTTGCTCTCTTAATAATTTTCATGCAGATAGATACACACACACACACACACACACGCACACACACACACACACACACACACACACACACACACACACACACATACACACACACACATTTCCTTACACTCATCTCTCTCTCCACACAACAGATCACGTACAGTAATCTAATCTCTTAAAGATATGCCAAATCATAACTAAAATTTGACTTACCAACAACACACAATTAAATACAACTTGAAAATAATCTTAGTTATTACAAAATACTTGCTGTTCTTGCTTTTTCCTGCCGGCTTCATCTTGACGTAACACTGACTCCTCTGCTTTGCTATGTTTTGCTATGCACTGCTATGCTTTGTTATGTTTTACTATGCTTTGTAATACTCTGCTATGCTTTGCTATGCTTTACTATACTTTGCTATGCTTAGCTATGCCCTGCTATGCTTTGCTATGCTTTACTGTGCTTCGCTATGTGCTTTACTATTTTACTATCTTAGTGCTCTGCTATGCTTTACTGTTCTTTGTTATGCTTTTCTGTGCTCTGCTATGCTTTACTGTGCTTTGCTATGCTGCTATATTTTGCCATGCTATGCTTTGCTATGCTTTCCCATATTTTGCTCTGCTCTGCTATGCTTTACTGTGCTTTGTTATGTTGCTATATTTTGCCAAGCTATGCCTTGCTATGTTTTGCTCTGCTCTGTTATGCTTTGTTATACTTTGCTATACTTTGCTATGCTCTGCTATGCTTTACTGTGCTTTGTTATGCTTTGCTACGCTTTGCTAGACTTGGTTAGGTTTTTCCCATTCGAGTAGTTAATATTTTTCACCCATGGGCCGTATTCCCGTCGGTTGAGGATACTCCATAACACCTATTCCTAAGCGATTTAGTTTGCTTATTTCACCTTGCCGTCCTCTTCCGTGTTACTTAAATCATTCTAATATCAATCAACTCTGCATGATAACGTACAAAATTAGCCAGACGTATTCAAAAATAAATCGGTAAGAAAGAGGTGTTAGGGCATACAACAATTATCCTCTTATCATATCCTCTTACACGTATTCTCGTAGGGTAAGGAGGCTCCCTAGCACCTCTTCCTTACCGATTTATTTTGAATATGGGTGGTTAATATCCTTTGGTATGTTATTTTTGCAAAGTATGAAGACATTTGAAGGGTTTATTTAATGCAGAAGAGGTCAGTAAGGTGTAATAAGCCAAATAAATCGCTTAGGAAGAGGTGTTAGTGAGCTTTCTTAACCTACGAGAATACATCACTTCCTCAGCGATTTAGTCTACAAAATACACCTTAACCTCCTACTGTATACTCTCTATCGTATTAAAATCTACATAGTTTGCATCAGCGACAAGAGGATACCGAGCTGCAATGTTCAGGATAATTAGCTATGGAAATGGTGTTACGGAATCTCCCAGTTACCTATATTGCAGCCCACAGTTCCGGTTTACCCTCTTCCCCTGGTGCTGGAGAGGGACGCCTTCACGTGGTGGTACGGATATAACCAGTCGGCTCCGCTGCCTGGTTATAAGCTCCCTCCCAATCCCCCTGACTTCACAATGACACGATTGTATCCTAAGTGCCTTTGAAGATTTCGTAACACCTTCTCGTCTGCGATTTATTCTACATTCTCAAAATCCTCTTGTATGTCACCAATGCAAATTACCAATATTGCAAGTACATAAGTAGCATAAAAGAGTGTAGGAAGTTGTAATAAGCATGATGAATCGCTAAGAAAAAAACACTACGAAGTCTCCTGTGCCACCCAGAACACAGTATCTTTTCGGTCTAGACAAACTTCGAACTACTGAAAGTATATCCCTCGGCTACGACCTCCTTCCTAGTTAGTTGTAGGGAAGAAGGTAGGCAGAAACTATATATAGTCTGTATTCTCGTTGGCTGAGGAAGTTCCCTAACACCTTTTCCTAAGCGATTTATTTTGTTAATTACACCATACTGTACTCTTGTGCTACATAAATCCTTCCAATATTGCCATGCAGCACATAAATAACATACAATTAGCCAGCGATACCGAAAATTAAACCGCCGAAGAACAGGTGTTTGGGAGCTTTTAAAAGAAAAAAAAAAAGACCCTATGACTCAGGATTGATCGCCCCTCTCCTCCTTCCCTCCAAAAAGTGATAATAATAATAACACTAAACGATTCACGAGGTTTTGATGGTAAATAATAAGAGCCAAATTTCTCAGACACAGATGGATCAATTAGCTACCTTGATACAACCACCTCCACTTTATAACTACGGCTGCCATGAAAAGTTCTATCATCTCTTTTGGTTTTCTCTCCACGGGCTTTGAAATTTGTGGGGCGAACCCTGGCAATCTACACGGATCATTTGATTTGGCCGCAAAGCAGTGACATCAGTGCTGGTGGCTGGGGATTCACCAAATGACCCTAATGGACCATGGAATCAGAAGCAGGGGATGTGACAGGACTCTTGGCGCTGATTGTACTACAGACGGTGGAGTGTTGGAGATCTGGCACACTAACGTATTTCTCTACGTCTTATGTCTACTGTACTGGAACAAAGCCGTTACAGATGTCAGACAACAGCAGACGTGAAACAAAATATATACACTGGCGCTACTTAAGACCCCCACACACCACCCCCTGTAGTACTGGTAAGTGGAACCGACTGTACCTCAGCCGGATCTATTACCCAGGTATCTCATCCATATAGCATCCCTTACTGTCCCGTTTTGTGTGTTTTGAATGTACTAAAAATTAACATGAATATTTGCACTACAATCACGGGATGGCCCACGACCAAGAATCACACGTCATTCACATTTCAAGATGCTAAGTAATGGAAGTGGCCAATACTTTTTTTTTTTTTCTTCTTTTTTACAGATGTACGAGTCTGGACATAAATATCGATTCACTTCCAACCGTTAAAAAACGAAATTGTGGCCGATGAGTTCCGAAACCCAACGGTGCGATATCCAGAGTCCAACAAACTTTCCAAACTATCACGTTAGAGTTCCAGTATTGTTCGATTAAAAACTGGAGCGATATAATTGTTGAGGACTATAGACCCGATCCAAAATGTATCTGTGCACGAAACAATCTGACTCCACAGACGATGCCCGTTGACCTACTTCCACGCTCACTCAGGATGACATGAATCACATTTGTCTAACGTTACTTGGAGCATAATACCAGACTTGTTCCCATCATGAAGGCGTTAGTGGTGACCGCCTCACTCTCAAATGAATATAACCGTCTGGCGTAGGCTGGAATATAATACTAGACTTGTTACTGACCATAAAGGGTTACTGGGGACTGTTAACTCTCAGGATCCAACGACTTTCTCAAATGAATATAATCGTCTGAGTTGTTCCGAATATTAAAGGGTTTATTGTCATGTTTTTATAAGGATGAAGGAGCTGTAGAGGACGCCTTCCCACGGTGGCATCGAGACAATTCGGGTGGGGATTCACTGCCCAGCTGTATAAATGACCACCCAAAAGTTGGACGGTGAACTGCCGGAGAAAGACAACTTCAGCCAACAGTCCGCTGGGTTCATGTTGAGACGAACCTGGGGCTTCAACAACAACAATAACTACTACTACTACTACTACTACCACCACTAATACTACTGCCACTACTACTACTACTACTACTATGAGATTCCATCATACCGCTTACTGGTTACATTTTCTACCACATACGGAGGAAATATGCCACATTCACACCCAAAATAATTGATGTTCTTAAAGACACCACAATCTATACTAACACAAGTGTCGGTTTGCTTTCACCTGAGGGAACTGGACCACCCCTAGACCAGGAATACTAACTGGCTGCCCCATGAAATTCAACGAGCATCAGGTGAAGCAGGAAGCCCGTCTCCCTGGTAACTAATCAAATCAGCCCTCCAATTCTAATACACGTGGCCATCAACTGGGCTGAAAGGGTCTGAAATCTTTGCCAGGTTACGGTAACTGGACTATTGAAAAATCACTGGATCCTACTCGTCAGTTATTTTTTATTTATTTATTTTTTTTGTGTGGTTCGTTTGGTCTTCCTTAGTACGAAACTTCCTCTCATTAGTCCTGTTTGTCTCTCCTCCCCTAATCCTTCCCCCTCCTCCTCTCTCGCTCTTTTCCTTTCATCTCTCTCTCTCTCCATCTATCTATTTATTTATCTATCTATCTATCTGTCTCTGTCTATCTATCTATCTATCTTCCATCATCGCTCTCCCCAGCTCTCTCCCTCTCCCTCATCTTCCCTGTCTCTTGCACTATGTCTCTCTCTCTCTCTCTCTCTCTCTCTCTCTCTCTCTCTCTCTCTCTCTCTCTCTCTCACCATCACCACCTAGGTTTGTGAACATTATCTCACTCTTACTCTTATCCTTCCTACTCTCTCTCTCTCTCTCACTCTCTCTCTCTCTCTCTCTCTCTCATACCATCACCACCTAAGTTTGTGACCATTCTCACTCGTTACTATTATCCTTCCTACTCTCTCTCTCTCTCTCTCTCTCTCTCTCTCAGTTCAAAACGTGTTCCCTTAGAGTGTCATAATCCTCGTCTGTGAAGGTGGGTTTGTCTCTCTTGGGGGTGGAGAGAGAGAGAGAGAGAGAGAATCGCCGAGATGGTTAGACTGACAGATAGACTGATAGACATATAGGCAGACAGACAGATAAATGGACGGATAGATAAATAGATAGACAGACAGACAGACAGACAGAGGGGGAGAGAGAGCGAGAGGATATGAACTGTGTGTGTGTGTGTGTGTGTGTGTGTGTGTGTGTGTGTGTGTAAGCATTAACCCTTTCACTTCAATGACGCCCTATTAAACCTTAGCCTTGAAAATACCAGACGATTTTATTCAGCAAAGAGGCCTCTCGTACTGAAGGGGTTAAGGAAGGCTGTCTGTCACCCCGGTAAAGCAATGCCTCTCACCTGTTCTAATTAAGGTATGAACAGGTGGGAGTAACACCAGAGAATTCTATATTTTCCTCAACAGAAATTTTTGGAAATGGAGGGGTTTAATACAGCCTTCATTAACCCCTTCAGAACGAGGGGGATTTTTCCGAGTTAAATAAAAGTCAGGAAATAAGAAAACAGAGAAAATGTCACTGATTTGGAAGGACTTGACTTTGTTCACGTTTTTGTCCACCCATTCTTCATCCAGTCTTTTTTTTTCTCTATTAGTAACGTATGGACCTAAAGCTTGGCTACTCAGTCCAGACAATGAAGGAAAGAGTGACCAGTCGCTGTTTCCTGAGTGGCATTATGTAAGCAATTAGCCCAAGCCAACTCTAGGACTTAAGCCACACCCAGCCTAAGCGCCTCAGCCCACTAGACCTCAGGCGTCCTTCAGTTATGTGGTTATTGGTTACCTCTCCCCAGCCTCATTCTCCCCTCCATCTCGCTCTCTTTCCTCTTCTTTTCCTCCCTCCATTTCTTCCTCACTTTCTGTTCTTCCTCCTGTCACTTCCTTATTATCCTCTTCTCTTCCCTCCTTCCTCTCCTTTTTTCTCTTCCGCATCTCTCTCTCTCTCTCTCTCTCTCTCTCTCTCTCTCTCTCTCCATTTCCATAATATGTCAAGATCCCTTTGAAGGCTACCACAGTAATCTGCTTAGTTAACAATATGTCCTACTTTCGTCACTGGCAAATTTTCTGATACTCTTTATAACTGAGAGAGAGAGAGAGAGAGAGAGAGAGAGAGAGAGATGAGGCCCAAAGAACTTAACCCTGATGCAGCGACTAATCTCAAATTCAACTTAGAGAAATTTAAATAACTCTGTTTTTCAAATAACTCTCTGCCTTTTAAATAACCCTCTGCCTTTCAAATAACCCACTGCCTTTCAACTAACCCTCTGCTTATAAATAACCCTCTGTTCCTTAAATAACCCTCTGCTTTTTAGATAACCCTCTGCCTTTTAAATAACCCTCTGCCTTTTAAATAACCCTCTGCTTTTAAGTAACCCTCTGCTTTTTAAATAACCCTCTGCTTTTTAAATAACCCTCTGCCTTTTAAATAACCCTCTGCTTTTAAATAACCCTCTGCTTTTTAAATAACCCTCTGCTTTTTAAATAACCCTCTGCTTTTTAAATAACCCTCTGCTTTTTAAATAACTCTGATTTTAAAATAACTCACTGCTTTTTAAATAACCCTCTGCTTTTTAAATAACCCTCTGCTTTTAAGTAACCCTCTGCTTTTTAAATAACCTTCCGCTCTGTAAATAACCCTCTGCTCTTTCAGTAACCCGCTGCTTTCTTCTCTTTAGTTCTTGGTCTGACCCCTTAAAACATCACCGCCTCTACCGTGTTCTCGGGTTGTCCTAATTATCTTGGCGTGAGAAACCCTAAAAAGGTTTGACTGAAGCAGAGAGAAAAAAAAAAACAAGCTTTACCACTGTCTATCGCCTCATGCACCTGAAAGAAAAAGTTAAGTTGGTATGGCAATTTAGACACTGCATAAATCCATGATGACGTTCTTTAATAATCATAAGTATTTCTAAGTAGCCTCTATGTTTGTTAAATTCTTGCATATTTTCCATTTTCGATGTTAAAGTTAATGAGAGGGATGTCAGATACCCTAACACCTTGTGCCAAGTGTTTGGACAAGGAAATGAAGGAGCTAAGCATGAGAAAATAAATAAAACACCAGGCACGGAAGGAAGGAAGGCAGGAAGAAAGGAAGGACGGAAGGCAGGAAGAAAGGAAGGAAGGAAGGCAGGAAGAAAGGAAGGACGGGAGGGAGGGAAGTAGGAGGGAAGGGAATAGGGACAAAATGAGGAATGACATGCTATTTTGTTACTTTTTTACTTTCTACAGAATGATGGAACTATTTTTTTTTCTAAAGTGTTGCTACTTCCATTATACTTAGCTTAAAATATTCCCTTGTAAAATGTTGCTTAAGCATCTATGACTTCAGCGGTGAGAGAAGCAGAAGCGAAAGGACTTAGGTATTTAACCGTTGACTGTGTGAGATGGTACGACTCAAGGCATTGATGTTAATAATAAATAATAAAGAATTATTATAAAGCACACATATGTTTCGCACATCCATAGAATTTTTATTATGGTTATCCGTTTGTCTATTTTGTGGCAGGTGCTCATAAACAGGGCAGGTACAGCGCGTGAGAAGGCATCGGTGTTTTTTCCTAATTAATGTGTAATAATAAAATAATAAGGCACACACATGCAAACTTCGCACATCCGTAAGACATCTAATACAGTTATCCGTTTCAACCTATCTTGTGACAGGTGCTCACAACGGGGCAGGTACAGCGTGTGAGAAGAAGGTACGGCTCACGGCATCGATGCTTTCCTAATACGCGACTTTATGTAACACAGTAAAAACACGCCAACGACGAATTAGGAGGTGGGACGGTGGCTGGCGTGGTTGTGGGTAGCGGGTAAGAGCTGTTGTTGTTTTTGTTGTGACCCCAGGCTCATCTGAACGTGAACTCAGTAGACTGCAGTCCTTTTACTGAGTATAAGTTTGTAACATCTGTCATCAATCTCGGTGTCTGAAAGCAGATGTACTGGGTCGGAGATGACCGCGTATTAAACAATGCATTTAGAAGCCAAGTCATGGTCAGAATATTTCCTGACATGTGAACGTTATCAGGGACGTAAGGTGGTTTCCTACGGCAGAAATGATCTAACTATGGCAGCCTAACCTAGTTTGCCTACTCCCCAGGTCCTCCCAGGCTTGATTTGTATACAGAGGAAAAAGCTGTTACTGTTGCAGCATCTGTCCTGCGTGCAACCAGGGAAAATTTATCCATAATCAGAGAACAGGTGTTCATGCGAGATTCACACCAAACCAGCTACATGATTAGGTCGAGTTCTTCGCACTACCTGCCAAAACATATCTGAAGGAGTGATCCGAGTAAAAGTATTTTGTGGTGCAAGAGCTTAAGCATATCTAACACGTCCACAAAACGAGTCAGCAACAGACGATGAAGCTACAACAAATTCTGACGACGCACAGCTGAGAAAGTCTATGAAAACATCAAGAGGATCTGATCTGGTGACAGAGTTATCTTGCAGGCAAGATACCAGTAAGAGAAATAGGACGCTCTCACTGGGCCTTATGCACTTTGACTCACTGACAGTAATGTCAAACAAGATGTCAAACAAATGCAAACTCAGAAGATAATGTCAAACAAATCCAAAGGATGAGGATACTGTCAAGCCGATCCAAAGGCTGAGGACAAAAATGCAAAGGTTTAAAAAAATGTCAAGAAAATGGAAAATCTGAGGACTGATGTTTACCCAGAGTTCTCTCGTCTTGCCTTAGTCTCCCTCCTGGACAGCAACAATGGATTGTCAACGTCGATGTATGGAATTTGGATAACCCTGAATGGGGCGTCACTGTGTGGCAAGAATGATGCAGGTCTGTCCCTCTCACTGCCACCCCTATTACAGAACTCCATACGGGTTTATCACTACATGCAGTCGTACCCATCTGTTGTTTTCATGTTTGCCTTTGTTGAATATTGAAGTTCCTTGCTAACCCTTTTCATATTTTTCCCCATGTGGTTTTGTGAGATCATGCAGTCCCTTGCTAACTTTTTTTCATATTTTTCCATGTTACAGAATTCTGAGTTATAGCCTAACCTACTGTAACTCCTTACGTTATTTTTCCTTAACGCAGAATTCTTATTTCCACACCACAGAATTTCTGACTATATTTGTAGTCTTTCATAGCTGTCTATGTCATTTCTCCATCCTACAGAATTTTGATTATACATAGAGCCTAACATTGCTGTCTAGGTCTCTTTTCCTTACTACAAAATTCTGACCTAGACATACAACCTAACATAGCTCTGCAGCTCAAATTTCTTTGGCTGCTTTAAATACGGCATCAAGCATGTTAATATTCTTTTCTCACGATGGTATCAAAGCACACAGATCTTAAAAGGCTTGCCCCATTCACCCCATTCCCTCCCCTCTCCTCTCTTCGTTGTCACGTAAAGCGCTATAACGTTCTATCTGATCTCGTGGTGTGGTTGTTTACACATGAACATAAAATTGGTCTGAGTGTTGGTTGTCGATGGCAACTCAGTTTTATCAGTCAACAGTGTACCGGTTCTGAACAAATAAGCCAGGAAGAGAGAGAGAGAGAGAGAGAGAGAGAGAGAGAGAGAGATCCTAGTGTCGTCCTTATAATGCTGGAGAGGGACCCTTCACGTGGTGGCAAAGATATGAATGGGTGATGAAGCTACCCAGTTATGCAAACGTCCCTAGTTCGCCTTTTTATCCCCTGAAAGGATGGTGGTGGGCTGCAGAAGGGTAGTGTCAGCCTGCTGTCCACTAGATTCACGTACTGCTACTACTACTACTACTACTACTACTACTACTACTACTACCATTGCTACCACTACTACTGGTACTACTACTACTTTCTTGTCCTTTCCTGTTGTTGTTTATACTTTTTTATGTTGTTCAGAACTATACAGAAGTACTGAACTACACCAACTTTCTTTTTTCTTTTCACTTGGGTTGCTTCCAGATTTTACACCAAAGGAAGCGGTTAATGAAGGCTCTGTCTAACCCTCCCGGTCCCATCAGATGAAAACCAACCGACTAGGCCAAGAAATCAGAGTAATATTAACACAAGAATCCGTCTGTCTGCTGGTACTGCCCATTAACTTATCAGAGAAACGAGGTAGCTTGTCATATTTACTCATAAGATCCACTGTGCTGATGGATCTCCCTGCAGGCCATTGAGAAATGTTGCTTATAAGTTAGATCTGTGAGGCAGGACAAGTTTTTTGGCCATATATATATATATATATATATATATATATATATATATATATATATATATATATATATTAGCTCATTATCTAGAAAGCATAAGATGCTTTTCATTATCCCTTTACGGCCCGAAGTTACTGTGTGGGGGACTTTTTTTTATTTAAGTGTTTGCGGGGAGGGTGCTTAGTGTTCCGCCCTTCGCCTACAGGCTCATAGTCGTGAATATCGAGGGCTCCCAACATTTGGTCGCGTCCAGATTACGTGCTTGCTGGCGTGGATTTACGGTGTTCTGCATCACTCTAGCCCAGCGGTTCCCAAACTTTTCAGGCCACGTACTACCTTCCAGGTTATGACCGAGTCCACGCACCCCCCTCCTACTGCCACCACAACTTTTGTTACCATTTATTGATAACTGCATGATCACATTTTCATTACGTTTATACAGCTCACACGTTTAATGACAATAACTGAATATCACTCACATCAGATTATAAAATAACATGATTATGTGTCACATTATGAATATGAGATAATGCCAAATTATAAAGAGGAGTTTTGTCAAGAAAAGATTATGTTCCTGAAAATATGTTGGTGCTTACCTGTTAGTAGTTAGTGGGATGGATGGGCCTGCATTTCAGCACAAGGTCAGCAAAGCTGGGAGCAGTTGAAGAAATTTTAATTCTCAGATCTTTTTCAGCCTCCATCCTTTGGCGATACTTCGTCTTCACTGCCGTGAGGGCAGAAAAACCAGCCTCACACTGGTATGTTGTGGCAAAGGGCATCAATACTCTCAATGCTCGCATGGATAAGTCAGTATACAGTACTCTTCCATGACCTGTGCCCAGAAATCCACGAGTGGTTCTTGTTTGAACTGTATTTGCAGTCCTCCATCAGATGACAACTCCAGTAGCTGTTCCTGTTCCTTAAATGACAGATGTGAAATAATGAAACTTCAAATGAGTTGGCGTATCCAGGCGTGAGATGGGTCTCCGGAAGGAAAGTATCTTCGTAGCTGCTGGCTCAGTTGTTTGGGGTGTTCAAGAATGAGACTTTCACATGCTCTTTCAAGACGATTTCACTTGTTTCAGTGAAGTCATGTAGCAGTGGAAAGCACTGAAGGGGATCTAAATCTACACAGCTTGACCAAAATGTTAATTTTTTTATCATTGCTTCGACCTTGTGTGTTGAACACTGTGGAACTGACACCCTGGAGACTTAACTTTATTTCATTCAGAACTGAAAAAAATGTCTGCCAAGAATCCAGGTTTTTGCAGCCAGTCTTCATAATACTGGCAAGACGACAAGTCAAATGGGTGATCCACAAAAAACTGCTGAACTTTACATCGAAGCTCAAAAAGTCTTCTCAAAACTTTACCTCTGGATAACCATCGCACTTGTGTGTGCAAAAGTAGAGTCTCATGTTCACTGCCCATTTCGTTGCACACAGCTGTGAAAATCCTTGAATTTAGTGGGAGAGCTTTGATGAACTGACCATTTTCACTGAATCATTAAGAACAGACAGCAGCTCAGCTGGCATATTTTGAGGCAAGAGCCGCTCTGTGAATGCAGCAGTGAACCCAGGAACTGAAGGAACAGTTTTCCTGATACAAGCTTCAATTCCTTTATGTTTCCCTGGCACTGACATTGCTCCATCAGTACTTATTCCCACGCAGCGCTCCCATTCAATCCCAATGTCTTTCATGATATTGTTAATTAAATTAAAAATGTCTTCTGTTGTACGAGTTGCAAGAGGCCGACAAAAAAATTCCTCGTGATCTGTGCCTTCATACAAGAAACGAATATAAACCAAAAGATTTGCCAGATTTGCAGTATCCGTTGACTCATCAATCTGCAGGGAGTAAAACTCACTGTCCTTGATGCCACTTAGCAGCTGGCAGAGAATATTTATTTGATGACACTGTCAATGCGGCGGCCACAGTATTGTTGGAAAGTGGTATCATATCCAGCTTTTTCGCTGCCTTTTCCCCCAAACATGCAGTTTACCAAGTCTGTTGCCACTGGCAAGCATACATCTTCCACGGTCGTTTTTTTTTTTTTCTTTTTTTGCTAAAATGTAGCTAGCAAGGTAAGATGCTCGTAGAGCGTCTTTGCTAGATCCAAAACCTGAATGTGATGCCAAGAGTTGTTTGTATTTTCAAGTTGCTATGTTTAGTTTGTAGATGGCGACGTAAGTACGAGGGCTTGAGACAGCTGTTAGCTAGAACTTCACAACAAAGAACACATTGTGGAGAGCATCACCAGTCCATGTAAACCCCAAGGCAATGTACAGTCGCGAGCTAATGGGACAGAGACACGAGCACACACACCTTGGGGTCGCTTCTACCTGTCGAGATATGCGGGGGTGGGGTTTAGATTGAGGATGGGAGGGGTGAGGTTGTGGAGGGGCCGGTGGAGGGAGGAAGGGCAGGAGGGGGCGGGGAGGAGAGGCGCAAACGAGCATGGCTGGCTGAGTTGGAAGGTGGTAGGTAGTTATCAGGTATTACGTTGTCTTACGGATTTAGGTTTAATATTGGGTGAGGTGTATGAATCATGACATCTATGATATCATTGATATGGGCTTTTCATTTAAATTTACCCTCAATTTAAGGATATCAATGATACCTCATTAGATGCTGCATATAGCCACGAACTTTACTTTGGTTTAGCCAGTACTGGCTAACCCTTAGGTTCACGTTCGTGGCTTTATGCTCGAATCTAGGTATGATAGGCACCGTTGTGCTGTATCCTTAAATTGAGGGTAAATTTAAATGAAAAGCCCATATCAATGATATCATAGATGTCATGATTCATACACCTCACCCAATATTAAACCTAAATCCGTAAGACAACGTAATACCTGATAACCACCTACCACCTTCCAACTCAGCCAGCCATGCTCGTTTGCGCCTCTCCTCCCCTCCCCCTCCTGCCTTTCCTCCCTCCACCGGCCCCTCCACAACCTCTCCCCTCCCTTCCTCTTTCTCGCCCCCCTCCCCCGTAACTCGACGGGTAGAAGCGACCCCAAGGTGTGTGTGCTCGTGTCTCTGTCCCATTAGCTCGCGACTGTACCTTTCATCATATTTGCGTTTTTTTTTTTTTTTTTACTTTTCTTCTCACATTCTTCAACCCTATCTTTCCGACTGAGTAGGTCTCGCTGTTCATTCTGCCGTTTCACTCCATCCCGTCCCTCCGATTCACTCTGCTGTCGCATATCATTTTATTCCACCATGTCTCTTTTTTCATGTGCTTCTCTCCGGCCCTCTTCATTAGTGGCACTCGCCCCTCCTTCACCAGACGATATGGCCATGGACTGCTTTTCAGGATATTTCTTTTCTGATAGTTTCCGGTATTTGAACGAATTTGTAACTTAACACCCTCCCACTCTGAATGCAACTGACAGACTACTAGGCCGGTCAAGGCACCCGAGTCCCGAGGCCCTGCGATCACTGATAAGGAATCGCGCGCGTCCAATCCGGTTAACACAGACCACTCACCACACGTCGGCACTGGTTGCATGATAGTACACTTAACCACACGTCGGCACTGGTTGCATGATAGTACACTTAACCACACGTCGGCACTGGTTGCATGATAGTACACTTAACCACACGTCGGCACTGGTTGCATGATAGTACACTTAACCACACGTCGGCACTGGTTGCATGATAGTACACTTAACCACACGTCGGCACTGGTTGCATGATAGTACAGTACCTTAACCACACGTCGGCACTGGTTGCATGATAGTACAGTACCTTAACCACACGTCGGCACTGGTTGCATGATAGTACACTTAACCACACGTCGGCACTGGTTGCATGATAGTACACTTAACCACACGTCGGCACTGGTTGCATGATAGTACACTTACTTTATTTTATTCTCTGTCACATTTCCTCATATCAGTCTGATCTGCAGGTTTTGTCGCTCATTTCATTTCGTTAGTCGTACATACCACATGTCACGAAACGAAAACAAAAGGAGTGATGTTACATTCTCACTAGCATCAGTCACGGGTCCAGGATTACTGACTTTCGGTCAAGTCTTTTAAATTTCGTCCATTAGTTGCGCGTTTTGAGTACACAAGGTATGAGGCTTTGAGCGATAACTATCGACACTGAGCGAAAACGTAAACTGCTGGCTGGTTGGATGTACTCAGAGCCCGGGTAAATTTCAAACTTAAGGAACAGTCAACTCCGCTGATGCGTACGCATAGGTTAGTCTTAAAATAATGTTAGTTAATGTCGAGACATAAATATAAATTCCGCCATTACAATTTTTTTCTTGCGCATTCCCAGCGATCATCTCACGCACCCCCAGGGGTGAGCGCACCAGTCTTTGTTTGTTTGTTTGTTTTTAATGGAGGATGAAGGAACCAAAGGCTAGGAGCCCGCAAACAGTTCCTTCCAAGGAAAAAAAAAAAAACGATACCAAAGAGAGCCAAATTCAAGATCCGTTCATTTCGAGATGCCTGGACACACTGCGTTTGAAGGACTGGAGATCATAGGAAGTAGGAAATACAGACAAAGGGAGACAGTTCCAGAGTTGACCTGTTGCATAAATGAAGGACTGGGAGTAACGATTAACTCTTGCATTAGAGAGTTGGACAGAAAAGGGATGAGAATTTGTTGCTAGACGGGTGCTACGCATCCGTCGTAGATGTGGAGGGATTCAAGCAGACAGTTCAGAGGAGCAGTGACCATTGAAGTAGCGATAGAACAGAGATAAAGATGCAAATAGCAAGTGCGGCGAAGAGACAGAGGGAGCCAGTAAGAGGAGGAGGGTTAGTGAGACGAAAAAGCCTTTGACTTCACCCTATATTGGAGAAGAGCTGTATATGAGGGAGCTCTCCCCATACATGAGAGTTGTACTCTACACAGGGAGCGGAAATAAAAACCCGTGTATAAAGTCAACAACTGTGCAGGGGGTAAAGAAGGTACACGGAGTCGGCTTAGCACACTTAATCTCTTGGAAGCAGATTTTACAAGAGATGCAATATGATCTTTCCAAGATAAGTCCAGAGTGAATGAAACCCCAAGCATGTTCAAGGATGATGCAGGGGGAACCACTGCTCTATATGAAACGACCCTGTTTCTTTCGCTGTCTATTTTTCCTGCCTTTTGCACCCTACAAAAATTCGTTCTCCTTTCCAGCACGAGTTCTCAGCACACACCACACTTCAGTGCACCTTCTACTATGTTCCCCTTCTCACCTCTCCAGCAACATTTTCTCAACATATACCACACCCAAATTGCTCCTTCTACCACGTTCCTTTCTCTCCATTCTTGCGCAACTATCTTCTCAACACCCACCACATCCTCACTCCACCTCTTACCACTGCACCACAATGAACACGCCCTTAGCTGTCTACGCTTCAAGCCTATAGTTGAGGAACGCATGTATAGCCAGGCAGCTTCACTGCCCAGTACTCACCATGCCCCCATTGGGCTGTCCCCCTCCTTCTACTCCCACCCCCCCACACACACATACACAAGCAGAAAAAGCACTCCTTCATCTTGGCTGCATAATGGGTCATAAGTCTCTGCTCTCGGGGTGAAAAATAAAGAGGACATGAACGCAGCTGTTGCCAGTGACAGATTGGACACTGGCTGTGGCGTCATGACCTCTAAGTCACGCTGTACACGAAGGGCCCGTCCCAAGCTGAGTGCAGTCGCCTGATAGTATAGATCTTTGTTCTCATGTGGCTGAAGTCCATGCGTATTATAAATGCTAGAGGTTCGTAGCACTCTTTGGAATTAATTAAGAGTATTACGCTTAGATACTCTTTTATGGTGTTAATGTTCATGTTATCGACGCAGTTTGTCTCAGTTATATACCAGAGGGAAAAAGATGTTAATAAGAAGAATAAATGGCCAAGAAATAAGTGTTACGATATATGCAAACTCCCTGAGTCACGCTTAAATCCAATACTACGTTGGGTCCCTCCTGTGCCGAATGAAATCGCTCGGTGGTAGCATGAATAAAAGTGTTTGGAGGTAATTAAGTGAAAATAATATGACACTAGGAAGAATATAGGCCTATCTCTCTCTTACTTCTCGTGGTATCTCCTAAACCCAGTAATATTGTCTAGCCGTCACAAGAATTACAAGAAAATAGAAGATAATGTACTAAAAGGTATGATGGAGACGATTTGTAAGTCATGGGGGTATGGATATTTTTTTTTTTTTTTTATCATTCACTCCAAGAAATAATTCATAAACTCAGTAAGAGATGTGGAAAACTCACACAATAACTGGATAACTCGTGCAGAAAGTTCCAACTGGACTATATTGGTTGTGTACCCTTCCTTTCCCCCTCCCACCAACCCACCCACCCAAATGACCCCCTCCCACCAACCCACCCACCCAAATGACCCCCTTCCTCCAACCCACTCATCCAACTGAGCCTCTCCTGCCCCCCAACCCACCCATCTTTGACCCCATCCCTCCCACTCCCCTACCCACA
>NW_027643777.1:217500-221717 GCF_032717465.1 Coenobita brevimanus | reverse complement strand
CCATAAAATCATCCCAGTTGTGCCTGCGAAAGGTATTGCATTATCTTTGCAATACCTTTCAAGGCGGCAATTAAACCCTATTGCCCTGCTCAACCATTCCCTTCCAACCCGCCACCTTGGTAAAACACCAAGCACTACAGGGGTTCCTCCCCTCTCCCTAACCTTTTCTAACATCAACTTGTACCTTTTCCACAGTACCTCACTCTTACGGCTACTAATATCATTGCCTCCTACACTGAGGCACACAGTGGGTTTGTCACCACTTTCCTTTACGATATTTGAAATTTTATCTACCACATTAGCCACCCTGGCCCCTGGAAGACACACATGTTTAGCGAGTGGAGTATACATGGCCCTGTTCAGATATCTCACCTGGGAGTCTCCAACAACAACAACATTTTTCTTACCTTTCTTGTTCTGTTTATACTTACCTGTACTGGAAGTTCTCTCACCGTCCTTCTCCTCTACTTCCCTCTCTGCCTTCCCTTCACATTCGTCCCGTAGTGTGTCGAATGTATTAGTTGTCTTAATTTCCGTTTGCTTTTTAAGAGTGAACTTCGTTGCACCCTTGTTAACAAGTGTCCAACCTTCAGCCTTTTTCTCTTTCTCCTCCAACATCTCCTCCAACAATTCCCTCATTTGTGCCTTCTCCTGCCTGAGAATTTGTACCTCCCGCTTCAGTTCGAGAAGTTCCTCCTTTAATTCAAGGTAATCCTTTTCAGTACCTGCAGTGGGGACACAGCTCTCTGCCGAGGAAGCCATTACGCACTAGTTCACACAAGGTAGCACACACTATCACGGGTCACTACGGGTCACCACAACACACACACTCACGGATCACTAGCACAGCACTATCGCTGATCACTACAACACACTAACACAACCACTATCACAGATCACTAAAGCACACTAGCACAACACTACCACAGGTCTCTAGCACGTACAGTATATTGTAATCTAATATAATACATTAATAGGCTCGGGAAGATGACTACCTAAGTATCATCTTCCTTTTGAGATATTGTACAACTACTATTTTTATATGTACAGTATTGTGTATCTCAATAAATGTATCAAATTCAAATTCAAATTCTCCATTTAACTCCCACCGGTCTGTCCCCCATCTCTAGCCTCTCCTCGTTCACCTCATGCCCCACACCCCTCTCTTCCCTATCTCTACCCCCCCAAGTACCCTCTTCTTTCCCCTGAACACCCACTTCTCTCTCTCTCTCTCTCTCTCTCTCTCTCTCTCTCTCTCTCTCTCTCTCTCTCTCTCTCTCTCCTTCCTTCCTTACTCCCAAAGCCTCCCTCTCTCTTCCATTAACCCCCACCCCTCTTCCTCTCACCCCTTAACCACTGCCTTCCTACTTTTCTATCCTTGTCTTTAACTTATAGAATAGTTTTTGTTAATAACCTTCCCTATACCAAACAGCCACAAAAGGGCCGACAGGTCTACTGCGTTTGCTTTCCTTAGTACTCCTTTGTACCTGTATCCCCTACCCCAACTCTTCCCTCTGTCCGAGTCCTTTCTTCCCTATCCCCAACCCTCTCCCCCTACCCTCCACCCCTTACCCTCGTTGCCCTTAACTCCCCCTTCTTCAACTCATTTAACACCTCTCTCTCCCCTTCTCTCCTTTCACTCCCCTCTCACTCTCCTTACTCTTTCTTTCCCCTCTCACTCTCCTTCTCACTCCCCCTCTCACACTCCTTCCCCGCCCCCTCCGGCTCACCGCTGTAGCATGTAGTGTAATTAATCCATCATAACCTCGCCCCCACTCTGCAGGAAAGAAGGCGGGGATTAACGAATATATACGATACCTCAACACGCGACGTCAACTTGGTGCTTGGTTAAACGTTGATGTGTCTTAATACAGGTGTTAATTACAAGGCAGGGGTGGCTAAGGGGGCATGGCAGGAAGTAGGTGAGGGTGTTTGTGGCGTTGGGGGTGTGTGGATGGTTGAGGAAGGAAGGAAAGAAGGGTGGGTAAGACTCTCTCTCTCTCTCTCTCTCTCTCTCTCTCTCTCTCTCTCTCTCTCTCTCTCTCTCTTATCCAAGAATAATTAAACAAAAATGAGATACACGTAAACAAAAGAACCACAACGTAACTTGAGATTGTGCATAAATGTCACTTGGTCCCGGTGGTAAAATTGTGTTGGTAAGATGTAGTGGTGATGCTGCATGACGTGAAGTGGGGGTGAGGGGTGGGGGAGAGAGGGGGTGAAAGAAGAGAGGGAGAAAGAGGGAAAGTAACGTCTGGAAACAGCAAGAAACAGAAAGAAAGAAAAAAGAAAAAGACGTCATTGGATGCAAGGAGTTGTCTTGTGGATAAATGTAGAAAGAGGATTAAAAAATGAGAGATGAGAGGAGAGGGGAAGTGAGATGAATTGTTTGGACTGAGGGAGCAAGTGTACGGGGAAATGAATAATAGGAGAATGAAATGTGAAAGGTACGCAAGTGCCCGGAAATGATGGAGAGAGAGAGAGGTGTAAGGTGAGAAAGGAATCGTAAAAAGAAATGAACAGGAAAATGAGATATAGGAGTGACAAATAGAGGCAAAAAAAGACAGTGTGATACAGGACTGATAGTGGCGGGAGAGGAAGGCAAGACTTCAGCAAATGCGAGGGAAAATGTAAAATTATCGTGGTAAGATCCAACTAACTTAGACGGAAGAGTAATGGCCTGTGATCAGGATCCTGCCTAAGCCCCACACATAGATATTCATTGACCCCATCATTACCCGCCGCCTTGATTACACACTCGGATTAACTCACATTATCGCTCTCTGTCTCTGTTACTTTCTATTTCTTGGGGTCTCTCTCTCTCTCTCTCTCTCTCTCACACACACCCACACACACACACACACACACACACACACACACACACACACAGCAAAATTAAAGATAACTCACTCAGCATCACAGGGAATGTCAGTTAACCTCACTCTATCCGTAAGATTGAATTAACCGAACATAACGCTTGACTTGCTTGCTTGTTTTGCCTTGTCTTGTTTTTCTTTGATTTAATTTGTTTTAACGATGCCTGTGTGTGTAGAGAGTTTTCTTTCCCGTCCTTTTTTTTTATGCTAATGGATGATATATATATATTTTTTTCATATGCTTCTGTAAAAAGTTTTCTGTCTGTCTTTTGTGGCTGGATATCCTGTGAGTCAGGCTGATGACGGATTAGAGAGAGAGAGAGAGAGAGAGAGAGAGAGAGAGAGAGAGAGATGCTACACACCTCTCAGTTACTTTTTTCACAGTTTCACTTTACACAGTATGCCAGATGACCTGTAACATATTTGTCTATGTAATAGTGGTTGATATTTAATTACATATCTCTTTCTTTCCCCATCTTTTATACAACAGTGCATTAATGCGAGAAATAAAGCAAATAGGGTCCTAGGATTTATTTCGAGAAGCGTGAGCAATAGATCATCTAAAGTAATACTAAAACTTTATCTAGCATTAGTAAGGCCACATTTAGACTACGCAGTACAATTCTGGTGTCCTTACTATAGAATGGATATTAATTCGTTAGAAAATGTACAGAGAAGAATGACTAAAATGATACATGACGTCCGGAACCTGTCATATGAAGACAGACTGAAAAGACTAAGTCTGCATTCGCTAGATAGGCGTAGAGTAAGGGGAGACTTAATTGAGGTGTTTAAGTGGATGAATGGTATAAATAAGGGAGATATTAGCAAGGTACTTAAAGTGAGCATACAGGATAGAACTAGAAATAATGGTTTCAAACTAGAAAAATTCCGTTTCAGAAAGGAAATCGGTAGAAATTGGTTTGGTAATAGAGTAGTAGACGAATGGAATAAGCTACCTAGTAAAGTAGTTGCTGCCTCTTCCATTGAGAGTTTCAAGCATAGGCTAGATAAGCATATGACAAATAAGGGGTGGATATAGAATAAAGAAAATCTTATAACCAATACTAATTCAAACAATTTTTCTTTACAGGTTACACTATGATAGTCTCTATTCTCCTTTCACACTTTCCTGTAAAATGTCCACGCCAGTTTTTCTATACGGCGTGGTGTTCTTTTTGACTTTTTCCTGCCGGCTTCGGCTGGAGGGTTTGGAGGGCGGGGGAGAGCCTTCTTCTTTGCTATCCTTATCTCATTCTAGTAGTTCAGTTACTCTTCTAGGAGCTGCCTAGCATGGGCCAACCGGCCTACTGCAGTTATCCTCTCTTCTTACGTTCTTAT
>NW_027643777.1:132500-212500 GCF_032717465.1 Coenobita brevimanus | reverse complement strand
GGGGCTGTTATATTGGTGATATATTACGATGTTATATTGGTGGTATACTGCGATATTATATTGGTGGTATATTGGGGATGTTATATTGGTGGTATATTGGGGTGCTATATTGCTGGTATTACATTGGGGTGTTATATTGGGGTGTTACATTGGTGGTATATTGGAGCTGTAATATTGGTAGTATATTGGGGTGTTATACTTAGAATCTTACTGTATATTGGGGTGTTATATTGATGGTATACTGGAGGTATTATATTGGGCCTCTTATATACGGGGTGAACAAGGTAATGCAGATTTCGTTTGAACTCGATTCAGTTTCTTTGTAGAGGAAAGCTGTGGAGATATGTAGGAAAAATGAAGGGTTATATATTCCTCTCTTATCCAGCTCCAGCCACGTGTGTGTAATGGCTTTGGTCCTACACCTTAGCATGGCTAAGGCCTCATTTTTCTTATATTCAGTACAACTACGATGACTTAAAGCTTCTCACTGTACTCTCTACACTTTTCTGATAATAATGAACAGAAAATAATGTTGTACTTACCCTGCTGTTGCGATTTGGAGTGAACTGGTCGCGCTTAATGGCACGTAGCCACGTGGAGGCAAGTTCTTTATCTTGCGGAAAGGAAAATACACTTTTGGTCCTTTTTTATAATTTCCCTTACATCTGGGAACACTACACATGTAAGGCATTATTACCTTAATAAAACATACAAATAATGTAAATATCAATATATAATACAATGTTTTTCTGTCCTTATTGTCATTGAACACACAGCGTGACCTCTCCCGGCCATAGCTGACCCAACACTAGCCAGACCTACCACGTCACGGCTTACCGTCCCCCCCACAGACAAGGCCTTCTAATTTTAGAAGGCCTTGGCTGGGGACGCGCCAGACGAGAGAATATGATACGTCAGGAGCGTCCTCAGCCGTCTCTACTGGCCTCTCGTCCCCAGCCACTCTGTTTGTCTGTCTGTCTGTCTGTCTGTCTCTTTCTGTCCATCTGTCTGTCTGCCTGTCTCTTTCTGTCTGCCTGTCTCTCAGTCTGTCTGTCTCTTTCTGTCTGTCTGTCTGTCTGCCTGACTCTTAGTCTGTCTGTCTGTTTGTCTGTCTGTCTGTCTCTCTGTTTCATTCTGTCTGTCTTCCTGTCTCTCAGTCTGTCTGTCTGTCAGTCCCTCTCTTACCGTCCCCCCCACCGACGAGGTCACCTAATTTTAGAAGGCCTTGGGGGGGGGTGGCTGGTCATTCCCAGGGGACAAGTGGTCACTCCTCACCTCTCTCTCTCTAGCATGCAGACCTACCCCCCCTGAACTCAAAACATCATCCTTCCTGCCTTCCTATCCATCCCCATCCCCTCTCTTCACCTAGCTTTTTGCACACACACACACACACACACACACACACACACACACACACACACACACACACACACACACAAACACGTTTTTTTAAATAACTGACGACCTACCAAAAAATCTATCATTCTATCAGAATATATATATATATATATATACAACTTAGAACTATAAAACTTATATGTAAACTTCAGGAAACTGGCAAATGGGGACCCCCCCTTAGAAAATTCCTTGGTGCGCCCCTGCTGGGCACTGATAGATAAATAGAGACTTCACATTGTTTTATTACTTAAGCGTCGTGTGTGTGTGTGTGTGTGTGTGTGTGTGTGTTTTCGTAGTGATAGCCGAGTAGCCTAGGGAAGAGGAGGGATCGGATTACTGGGATGGGGGGAGGGGGATTCCACCAGTGAAGAAGAAGGTTTAGATGAGGGAGACATGAATATCGAGTGACTGAGAGAGAGAGAGAGAGAGAGAGAGAGAGATTGTATTTTCAATGTAAATTTTAGAATATAATGAATATTTATAAAGGAAATGCTACTGTTGATCCTTCGATCAGTAATACTATTGTAAATCAGTTTATGGTTTTTCATAAAGAATAATAATAAAAATAAAATACAATAATTTTTCTTCATCTTTCATGGCTATTTCATTGCTTCCTTACCCAAACCCTCCCCACATTCCGACCCGGGCCACTCCCATCCTCCATCCCTCCTCATATGGACCGATATCAGGACACTGATAGATAAATAGAGGCTACACATTGTTTTATTATTTAAGCGTCGTGTGTGTGTGTGTGTGTGTGTGTGTGTGTGTGTGTGTGTGTGTGTGTGTGTGTGTGTGTGTGTGTGTGTGTGGAGGAAAGAAAATGGAAGAGGGAAGGAGGAAGGTCCAGTATCTCGAGGGGACCTCTTAATCCTTCACACGGTCACTCGTGATCCGATTTTGGCAAAGGCTTCGTAAAATTCTCTCCTTCATATTTCCTGAGAAAGGGTATACATCTTTCATCAACTCTCTATCTTTCTCTTGGCTAGACACTTGTTTGCCTTTTCTTGTGTTTCTTAATTCATACATAGTTTTCCCCAGATTCTCGGATTCTTCCACTCTTTTCTCATCTCAGTCACCTTTCTTTTTCTCTCCCACACAATTACGGCTAATTGTTTAATCTTTTTCTTCTACTTCTTCATCCATGCCTCTTTTCCAATAATCTTAGCTTCTTCCACTCTTTCCGTTTTCATCGCCTCGGTCCTCGTTCACGTCTCGTCCAGTAACATAATTTCCTTTCAGTTTCTACAGCTACTTCTCTTCTCCTTACCTTCTCTGTCAGACCACAGCCGTGTAAACTCCTTCCGTCGGCCCCTTTTGTTGCTCGGTGTCCCGCATAATGTAGTGGGTTGAGCAAGGACAAGGGGAAGGTATTTAATTCCGGCAGTACAGGAGGGAGGCCATGGACGCGTTCTGAAAAGAGGAATGGAGCCTATGGTAGGAAAAGACGAGGGTGAACTTCTGTGTTGGGAGAATGAGGGAGGGACTATGTAGGGAGAAAGAATTGATGTTTACTCCCTTACCTTCGTGGTTGGGTCTCTGTTGCTGAGTATAATCATCTGGCTGAGGCAAGGATGAAGTAAAAGACGTTATGGTACTAGAGGAACAAATTCTCTCCCTCTCTCTCTCTCTCTCTCTCTCTCTCTCTCTCACACACACACACACACACACACACACACACACACACACACACACACACACACACACAAAGCGGCTCAACTTCTACCCTCAAAGCACGTACTAAACACACTAGTTTCATCAAGTTCACCTGTGACACAGTGGAACATGAATATAACTCATTACTGAGGGTCTTACTTTGGCATTAAGTCCCTTAACAGTAAGAGGGATGCTGACGCTGCCTCTGAGTGCTAATAATCTTGCTGGGGCTCACCAGGCTTCCTCTCATATATATTAGTGTGTAGCGTTTGAGACGACCTCCACACACGGTAATACACATAATCAAGAATTTTATTAGTTACAAGGCTGATGACATTTAGAACAAGGTAAATCATAGGTACATGTTGTGTTTTGGCCATGTTTTTCCTCTTGTTTTTTTTTTTTATGTGACTAGTGCCCTGTTAAGCATTATTTTCGTCAGAAATTACTTTTTTTTTCTTGAACTCCCTCCAACTCTCATTAATAATGGGGTAGCCGGTGGGAAATAGCGGTTTTGGGATGAGGGGAAAGCATGGGAAAATTAGTCATTCCCAACGGAAATAAAACTTGAAATAGCACGAATCGCATAAAACAGAGAAACATGTAACCCAATTTATATTATTATTTTTTGCAGATAAAATATTTAATAATGAGTGAATTATTACAGGTCATTTTAGGCATCAACCTATCTTGACTCAAAGTTGCTTAACCTAGAACCAGCTGTTTATTTTAACTGGTGAAATATACAAAACGTACAAATGAAAAACTATACAGACCTTTGACCTAGCCTAACCCCACGTTACCTAACCGACACCCGAGCAACTGAACACTAACTTACGATGTAAGACAAGTGCAACGACATTAAGTCGACCTCCCCGGTTCACATAGCGGTACTCATCTTTGCACTCGGGGCTGTTCAGTGTTGAAAGTAGCATGCCATGAGGCCGCAGAAATACAGATTTGCTTCGTTATTTATGAAGCAGAGTTGTTTTCTTTCATAGGACAAGAAAACACCCCCACCACATACGACCGGCATTTCGAAAATGAATTCCACGTTTCTCGCGGAAGAGAGGAGGGACGCATTATGTGCTACAGAGCTGGTCTGTCATTGGCACATTTAAGAGGACATTGCAGCTCCCTAATTGGCTAAATCCAATCCCGCTCCTATGACGTCGCACACATCTCACTGTGATAATCGAATCTCGCTCCTATAAGCTCCCCAGCCCCAGGCATAGTTGACTGCATGATTAATATTGCACAGTGGAAAACTGTAACTCTACTGTATAAATATCACTTTCCGATGATATTGCCCCCAACAGTTATAAAATGAATGATTAAGGAAAATATACAAGCAAACCTTGGAGAGGGCAGGGGGCATTTTATGGCCAAAGCTTAATGTACATCATATTGTCTGACGTTAAATGGATAAGAGCTGGTAAGGCTTCGGATGCAGGATAAATTTCCATGTGTAGTTTTGCAGTTAACTCAGCTTAGTTATATACATTAGTTTACGTTATATATAGACATATGTGTCTGTTAAAAGAAAAGAGCCTACACATTACAGTTCAAAACGGAGAGACCAAATTGCGGCAAGAAAAAAAAAAAAAGCGAGAAAAAGTACTTAATTCTCCGAGAAAGAATCAGTGTTGGCAGTTCTGGGAGAGCGACGAAAGGTTAAATTGGCAATAAAGTGAAAATCGGTGTGACGACCAGAGTGTGGGATGGGGTCCGCAGCACAAACTTTTGTTTTGCGTCCTTTTGCAGCGTAGGCGATGAATGAGAGCAGATGACCGATTGTGCAAGCTTGCATTTTTTGTGTACAATACGTGAAACCTTTCAGCAATTTCCCAATAGGACAAGAAAATTTTGGTCATTATGTATTTCGAGAGAAACGATTCTTTAAGAGTAATTGGTGATAAAGACTGAAAATTTTGTTAATTTAGTTTCGGAGTTGAGTTTGGATAATTAGGAGTTATTCACACATTGTCTTTTGAGTTAAGAGGTATTTCGTAAATGTACCGGATACAAACACAAACACACACACACACACACACACACACACACACACACACACACACACACACACACACAGATAGATAGATATATGTATATGTGTGTGTGTGTGTGTGTGTGTGTGTGTGTGTGTGTGTTTTAACAGAAACGCAACGCGTGCACCTCTGTAAAGGCGAGAGAGAGAGAGAGAGAGAGAGAGAGAGAGAGAGAGAGAGAGAGAGAGAGAGAGTTGAGATGATAAGGGTGAGCTTGACGGAGTGATGAGTTCCATTACAATTAGGAGGCCAAGAGTAAAGAGAGAAGGAAACGAGAAAGGGAGGTAGGTTTGGAGGAGGGAGGCAGTGGGATGGGCAGCGAGGAGGGTGAAAGGAAATAACAAGGGCGTGGAGGGAGGGAAGAAAAAGAATGGGAAGGACAGGTAAGACAAAAAATCAAGAGAAAAAGACGTGAGGCACAGACGACGATGGTAATGTATTGAGAATATCAACACGGAGAGAGGGGAGGGGGGGAGTGGAAGTAGGCTAAGGAAGATAATACGAAGGGGTGTGAGGGAGGAGGCAATTAGGAGGAGCAGGTAAGAGAGAGAGAGAATACTCACAGAGATAGAAGGAGAGGGGTGGGACTAGAGGGAAGGTAAGAGAGAATATCGAAAGGGAGTGAAAGATAAAGGAAGTGCAGAAGGGGAAGGTAATAGAGGGAATATCAGGAGGAGAGGAGGAAGGGAGGGAGTGGAAGGGGTAGGTAAGGGAAAGAAAAGGTGTATAGCAAGCGTCGGTGGCAATAGGCATTTAGGTATATGATTACCCCTCAAATTAGTAAAAGTTTTCTTGGGATAAAAGTAAATGAAACTGTTAATCTCACCCCCGGAATAAGTCTCTGACAAGCTGAATATTATCGGTCACAAGAGTTATGTCATAATTTACACTGCATTTACGGAATTTGTTTCGGACAATGATAGTTTCACACTTTACCCTGAGAAGCTAAACATAATCCTCTGGCGGAAGCATGAATAAACTATCTAGGCATGTCTGTATTGTTGGCACTACTTTCATTCAGTAGTGACGGTTCCATTGTTGCTGTATAGTTAGGGTTAGACATTTGACTTCCATTTGGCTGTTATTTTAGATCATTTCTGGCAAAATATGAAGTTTCTTAGCACCTCCTCCTCAGCTATTTATCTGGCACATTAGACATAGTTTGCAGCAATGTAGCAAGGAAGGATACCGAGACGAGACGTAGCATGGAGAATACACCACTAAGAAAGGGCTGATACAAAATCTCCCAAACATTAGGAACCTTCGGATGAAAATCTGATTCATCCCTCCCTTCATCATCCAGTCCTGTATGCACCTAAGTCCACGCTTTTAAGGCAAAGGGGACCAGTCACATGAGTCTGAGCGGCGTTAATGTTTATAAGCAATAAATCGCAAAACCCCAGCTATCCCCTGGACACTTACGCCAATGTGCCACTTCTGACTGGAGCGACTGCGGGCCTGGTCGCTTTGGCCGTAAGTCATTCAGGCCGTAACTAGCCTAACCTAACTTAACCTAACTTAACTAACCTAATCTAACCTAACTTCAGCAATGTCATTTTGATGAAGTTTGGTTATTTAGACCGTTTAGGCCGTTAGACGATTCGGCCGTTTACCAGTTTGGACGTTAAGGCCTAAATAACTTACGGCCGAAACGACCAGGCCCGCAAAGCTTTATGTACCGTAATAGTTTACTATATGGGGCGTCTATGGGAGGTTCATTACCTACGAAATAATCCTCTTACCCTCTTCGTCCTCGCATCCTACACACATAATTCCCTAATAATTGGCCTCTGATCCCAAAGTATGTTTGTTCTCTTTCACATTTAGAACAGTAAGAGTTATCAAATGATCTTGTATTATAGACTGGCAGAAAAAGGGAAGTGAGCAGAATCACATTATTTTGCATTACTCTCAGCATTTTGGCTAGTACTGGGTGGAGAACTTCAGTGTTACCAATAAAGAGGTCACTGTATTCCAGGTTAAGTCATACGTCTACACCACTGGACAAGGCCAAAGTTATAGCTCTGTGTCGACAATACCCTTCTAAAAAAAAAAAAAAAAAGATAAATGTTTCAAGTCACGCGACCCCCCATAATTATGCCCGTTTCAGTGATAAAATGAAAATCATTACAGAAATTTACTAGTGCTTATATCGTACGAGAATCCTATCTTGAGACTGAAAGTAATCTCAACGTAACTTTTTAAAAATTTAGCTCAAAGGGTATAAATAAGCGGACGCCAGAATAAATTATGGCCTGGACTCTGGCCTGGCCCAAGGACCGTAGTGTGTTTTTTCAGTGGCTATGTATTGCTCAGCTACTCACCTACACCGCTGTTCCCATCATACACAAAAAGGAGGGTTAATGTCTGTGTATAATTTCCAGTTCAACTCTTTTACTCCACCATACACACCCACCGTTTTTCCATCATTCAAAGAGGCAAAAGGAAAATGTGTGTGCATAATATCTAAACCATGTCCTGTCTTTTTCTCTACCAGGCATCCAGGTCTGTATCCATTACACAGTGACAGAAAAGGAATAATGTCTGTATAATTTCCAGTCCAGACCACCTCTTCCAACATAATGAAAACGTACCATATGAGATATTATCTTGGCCTTGGCGTCAGGAGGCTGGGGCAAGTCCTCGTCTCTCTCTCTCTCTCTCTCTCTCTCTCTGGGCGGGGGAGGAGGCAGACAGTAAAACACACACATACACACCTAATAACTTGAAGCTTTCCTTAGCAAAAAGCAAAAAATTATGTCCCTATATAAAGCCTGTTTTTATCACAACAAGACGACAACGACGAAAAGTATATATTCTTCTGTTGCTTATGAATGTTCTTTTTCTGTTTCTGTGTATTGGCCCAATGTCTCTGTCCTCTCCTGTAGAACATAATACTGCTGGGTTATCTTCCTTCCGTAATAAAATCAGTCATTTCCTATCCCTTAACCTTTTGGCTGCGTAGGGATTCTCACGGGTTGGTATCATCCACAGGATCCAGAATAAAAGAGCAAAATTCCATCACGTTAGAATAGAAATTATCCAGAATTAAAATTTTAGTTAGCTTTCAACTGCACAGGATATCTCTCTACAGAATACACTAGTCTGGTGGTACTGAAAATGCAATATCAAGTACACTTATCACAGGTACAGCGTTAAGAAGTTACGTTCAGCATAAATGCAAATAGATATATAACCACACCTTAGACCGTGTAAGATTATGGTAGGTAATCATATTCATCATACACTTGATGCTTGTCGTAGTCAGAGGGATTGATTGTTGGGTGCTTTCCATGTCAGTTACGCGCCGTGTTTTCGTCAAACGGAATTGGATCCCTCACATATACTGAATTTTAAGTCGAGCTAGCATGAAAATCTATAAGCCTTAGTTACGAGGTAGGAATGAGACTCCTTTGTTATCACTCAGATCAATCCAGCATTCTGATGAAGCCTGGCCATCAGCTGAGCTGAAAGGCGTTAGGGATCTTCATCAGGCTAGGAGCGCGTGGTATATTTCACGGCCTTTCCAAACACTCTCCACTCCGTCCTATCTGTTTTGGCCCGATGCAACAGAGGTTCGTAATTTATGGACTCAATTTCCCAACCTGCTTCACTGCCTACCCTTTCCCCTCACAATTCCCGCACCTGCTTCACTGCCTACCCTTTCCCCTCACAATTCCCGCACCTGCTTCACTGCCTACCCTTTCCCCTCACAATTCCCGCACCTGCTTCACTGCCTACCCTTTCCCCTCACAATTCCCTCACCTGCTTCACTGCCTACCCTTTCCCCTCACAATTCCCGCACCTGCTTCACTGCCTACCCTTTCCCCTCACAATTCCCGCACCTGCTTCACTGCCTACCCTTTCCCCTCACAATTCCCGCACCTGCTTCACTGCCTACCCTTTCCCCTCACAATTCCCCCACCTGCTTCACTGCCTACCCTTTCCCCTCACAATTCCCGCACCTGCTTCACTGCCTACCCTTTCCCCTCACAATTCCTCCACCTGCTTCACTGCCTACCCTTTCCCCTCACAATTCCCCACCTGCTTCACTGCCTACCCTTTCCCCTCACAATTCCCGCACCTGCTTCACTGCCTACCCTTTCCCCTCACAATTCCCCCACCTGCTTCACTGCCTACCCTTTCCCCTCACAATTCCCTCACCTGCTTCACTGCCTACCCTTTCCCCTCACATTTCCCCCACCTGCTTCACTGCCTACCCTTTCCCCTCACAGTATCCCCACCAACTTCACTACCTACCCTTTCCCATCACATTTCCCCCATCTGCTTCACTGCCTACCCTTTCCCCTCACAATTCCTCCACCTGGTTCACTGCCTACCTCTTCTCCTCACTCCCTCTCTGGGTTCCAATTAATACCCAGGTGGGGACCCATGAAGATAATACAGGAAATAATCTGCACAAATAATTTTTACAACTGCATAGTTTTCAAACTAAATATACTCGTAACTGTAACGTAAGAAAATAACACATAAAATTTTTTATTTCTCTGGCACACCTACAGCCCACAAATATTCACAGAAAATCTGGACACTGCACAGTCAAACAGATAAACACAACATTCATAAGAAAATAAAACCAGAAAAAGACAGACTCCCTCCGGCACAACGATGGCCAGTAAATTCTCAGCTTAATCTAACGACCTACTCTCACCTGAATAATATCCTCTGTCAGCTAAAATAGAATATTTGAAGTATTTTAATTGTGAAAGGGGTGACATTGCACAGTCTTGTAGATACATATAACTAAACAATGATAACATATACATAAAATGGCCTTAGTACCACAATCTGCATATACCATACGGAAACTATTACAAAGTCGCAGAGATAAACAATACTGCAATATAAATAATCAGAAAAAGTCCTTTTTTTTTTTTTAATAGCAAAATGATTGCCCGTAGACGTATAGGTTGTCGGAAGGAAAAAGCGTCGAGGGAATAATGGCGAGGTTCATTCAACATCAAGAGTAGCTAAATTTGTGGCATCCATCAGTGACGCCACACGCGGCAAAGTGAAGTGAGGGATATACAGTCCACTGCCTCTCCTGAAACACTCACTAAATGACTGACATCTGAATTACAGACGAATGCGGGAGCTGATTTACAGAAGTTAACTAGAATATATAGACCTACTTTGGGGAAGAGTTAACTGACCATATTACCGATGATATGACTATAATTTGCACAAGACATAACTATAATCGAGAAATGTAAGCATAATTAACTGAAAAGTTAACTAAATTGCGGACATAACTAGTCAGTAGCCATGACTCTCACTGAACTACCGTCTGTTGGCGTTTACCGAAGGACTGCTAGATTTTAAGTGAATGACATTAGGTGAATGACATACTATCCTACGTCAAGAGTCGGGCATAAGAAACAAAGACTTCACTGAATATGGCTCAAATACACTTAATATTGAACAATGAACCAACCAGGGTTTTCGTCTGGAAATATTCCCATCTATTCAATGTATGTCACGGAAACCTATTAATTATATCGGTATATCTCCTCAAATCTTCATAATAAATCGATAAAACGAATACTAAAGTGAATGGGGAAATATTAGCTATTTGTTACGCGATGCAATAATTGTTACAGATCATGTGATACAGAATATTCAAAATTAATATAGCATGCCTCATGCCAACATAGTTTGAGTACTTCCAAAGCTGCAGCATTGGCAGGATGAGGCTAGATAAAAAGAAAGATGTAAGGATTAATATTAAACAAAGGGAGGGAGAGAGGAGAATGAAGGCGAGGAGAAAACGGGTTAATAATGATTGGACCGGGGTGAAAAATGGAGGGTGTGCGGAGACGAGGTAGAACGAGGGGGAAGGAAAAATGCGAGATTCAAAAATAAAGATTGGGGAAAGTGAACAGGAATGCAGGAGGGAAATGAAGGTGTGAAAATGTATCGTGAAAGGTGGCAAACAAATAACCTTGCCATGACTGGGGTAACTCTAGTATAAATTCCATGTAACGCAGGACGATTTTAATCAACTAAGGGAGAGTCATGGGAGTGTGAAGTAAGTCACAGAAGTCTGTGTTAATACCGTTGCAATTAACCTTCAATGGTCGGTGCAATTCCAGTCTTTTCTTCAGCCATCGGCAAACTATTTTATTCAACTAAGAGTAAGCACATTAGACCGCGAGTGTTAGTACTATCACCATTAACCCTCTCACGGTTGAGACAGCTCTAATAATCTGCTTCAGCCAACGCCATATAATTTTACTTAGGCTATAGTACTGGATCCTAAGGGTGTTAATAATGCATTCACGTAAGATAGAAACAAGTGGATGTGAAAAGGAGTTGCAAGAGCATACTCGTATACTGAGAGTGGCGAGATGCGGTCCTACCGATGTGTTTAAGAGTAAAAAAAAAAAAGAAAGAAAGAATGAAAGAAAAAGTATAGCGACACAAGTTGGCAGATGAAAGTGTGTTGAGGCACTGATTGGTAAAGCTGTGGACATAAATATTAACCCACTTCATAACAATAAATGAGACAATGAGCAATGACTCTGGAAACCCAGTAATTCTATCTTCGGACCTCAACAAACTTGTTAGAATATTATGTACTGTATGAGTTTCATAACTGCTTGGCAAAAAATAGGAACGACACTGTTCTCTGTAACAATACCTACCTCCCTTCCTCCAGACTACTACCCTGCTTGAGCGAAGTCTACATTATCCTCTGAGAACATCAATATTTTTCCTGATGATGGCCGCCTAGATATGTCCAACATGTCATCAAGCTAATTAGTTTATAAATTCTAGGGTCTTTACCTTGCACCCCCTCTGGGAAAATCAGGGTAACCACTACCTAAAAAAAAAAAAAAAAATCAGGGTTACTAAAGCACAAGTTGTGAGTAGGGTGGAGAATAGGGGAGATTGCCAGACATCAGATACAGTGGAGATAAGCATCAGATTATGACATTTCTGAAAAAGCTGGGAAAACTGTACTACTGAAGGATAATACCTGGAAAAATATAGAGATAGGTAGAAAAGTATATAAAGACTAATGAATAGATGGATAATTACAGAGGAGAGACAGATAGATAGATAAATAGACAGGTAGCTTGCTAGCTAGATAGATAGATAAACATATATACTAACAGACCAACAGACAGACAGACAGTTGGCATTAACAGATGAATTTCAGCACATAAGGAAGAATTAGGCAACGGTTTGAGAGAGGGATGAGGTGGCATGCAGACAACTGCTATAGCTAGCCTA
Source organism: Coenobita brevimanus (assembly GCF_032717465.1). Taxonomy (NCBI): domain Eukaryota; kingdom Metazoa; phylum Arthropoda; class Malacostraca; order Decapoda; family Coenobitidae; genus Coenobita; species Coenobita brevimanus. Next base: position 200,141 of record NW_027643777.1, on the reverse strand, counting down.
CACTTAAGCTGGCTACAAATTTAGCTGTTGTGGAGAAAAGTAGGTGCTTGAAGGGAGGGAGAGGATGGTTAATGGAGGTAAGGGCTGGGTGGGGGGAGGGGAATATGAACTATGGATAAAATAAAGGCAAATATGTAGAAGGCTCATTCAGCGACTAAGAAACTGATACTCAGTACAAGTGGTGACATGTGAAGGTGTGCAGTGTGTAGGTGGATAATTTGAAATACATTTTCGTACACACAAACGAAGTGGAGAAAAATACCTTAAAATGGGATGATGGTAGTAGGATATAAAGATAATGAAGATGGATGGTAGGTGGAAATCTGGATGCGCCTTACAAAGTTTCAAGAAAGATATAATAAAGAATTACACTGAATCTATTCCACGTAGATATATGAAAAGGTATGCCGAAGATAACAAATGAAAGGCATGAAAAGCAGAAATTACAGTATTTAGCTAACAGGAATGACAGAGAAACAGAAAAAGACTTATTGTGCTGGAGTATGGCACTTAGCAAGACAATGGTGAAAAGTACCATTTGCAGAAGAAAGGAATCTGACAAGCACTTAATAAGCGTAATGCACGAAAGATACTGAGATTACCCAAGGATTAATGAATTAACAGAAGAGGTAAAGTACTGTTCATTCGACGAAAAAGTGCATTGGAGACTGCCATTGTGCTTTAACTTCTGAAAAAAAGAGAGTTAACAGCTTTGAAACAGTGATTATATTTTGTTTCAGTGACACTTACATTTAATTTTGTGATATCTCTCTTTAAGCTAGTAACAGAAGGCGTCAGTCTCAATTGCTGAATTATTAGTCTCACTGAAATATATGACAGAATAACACGCAGGTCTAGCAACATCGAACGTATTTATTTATAAATTGTAGATGCAAGAGAAAAAAAGCAGCCCTATGAAATGCAATCAAGACTGGTATTACCGGTAGTTACGTGAGACATAAACCATTTGCACTGAGTTATATTTAAGAGACTCATGCTGTGCAATTACCGATAGAAACGCTTTACGAGGGAGGTTGGGAAGTGGCTAAAAAAGAGAAAAATCATTAATTTTCTTCCATTTAAAGATCGAGTATGATATGGTTTAGAAAACAAAGAAAACCGTGGTTATCAGGATAATAATACGATGGAAGCAAAAAAGGAAGAAGGAAAAAAAAAAAACAGTTTCAAGCATAGACTAGATAAGCATATGACAAGTAAGGGTTGGATATAAAAAAAAATCCACTTACCCTTTCTCTACAACAGATGTAATTTGACTAAAAATGTTTCGTGGTAACTAAAATGTAAAAAGTAACTGAGCGGAAGGGGTTAAAATCACGTGTCCTATTTCAATTTTTTAATTCTGAAGAATTATATCTCAAAACCTTAGCAAAATAAAACAAAAATATTCCCAGGCGTTGGCTTAAAAGTGCTAACCACAGAATTCATCGAAAATATTCCGTGCACCAAAATTCTCTCATCAAGGCAAATGTTGACTTGCAAAGATTCAGAGGTTGCTGGTGCGGCTAGTTTTCTAAAAGTTATTTGTTAGCAGAGTGTAAGGACAACAGAACTGGTTGCCATATCATAATAACTGGGTTGGATTACCCCATTATGAACCGCCTTGTATAAACGCTCTTTGTGTAACTAATGTTGCTATGGTAATACTCTTCCTAAAAATTAGGGGGAGATATGAGCATCTATGTACAATGTGACAATTTTGGAAGGCTTAAAACAGCAGTATAAGACACAGACCATAGAAAACTGGCCTCTGAATGTATTGGCACTGGAAGACACACCGGCCAATTGATAACTACGCTGGAGAAAACTGAAAAGTAGATTTACTGTTGAATCTCTTACTCAGAAAAATCCTTTAACTTGCTTTTATGCTAAGTTTACACACAAGGTATATGCAACAGGTTCTTCGCAATACTGTGTGAAAAATATACCTCAAAACAGCAATGGTCTAGGTTGGGAAGGGGACCAAAAGTGTTCCAGGCAGTGGTTCCTTTTATGGTGACAGCCGCACGAGACGACCTGGACCTTGAATAGGCATCTCTAAACGAAAGCCGTTGGATTTAGCTGTCTTTGGTTCATTTGTAAAAGAGGCCATTCCGAAGTACTGGAGCCCATGGTTCTCTCTCTTTGCTTTGAGGAAAAAATAGATATACATTAGAGTTAGCAGCAGGAGGTGAGGGTAACTTACACTATTAAAAATAACAGAAGGTAATGTAGATACTTGAAGCGAGTCGCATATCTGCAGTACAGGTCACACCTTTCGGCAGTCTAACACTTCAAAATCTTTCCTTTCAGTGCTGGCGCTATCCCTGATGTCATTTGACTTTACAGATACCTTTTACAACTGGTCGTTTGTGAGTCAGGAAATTTATGCCTCCACACCTCTTGCACTCTATCAATTCTCACATCTTTATCAATGGACCTTTCCACTTGGTGAGCACCTTCCGGGCTGACCAAGCAATCTTGGCCACATTCACCACCACACCCGTAAAACCCACCATTCGCGCTTCACAGCCCTCGCTGGTCACCACCACTCACGTAAATCCCACCACGGGTCAGCCATCGTACCCAGGGGTGGGATTCTCACACATATTTACGACTGATTAGCTGTCGTACCATGGATTTGTTTTTGTAGGGAGAACTAGAGCCATGGGAAGATTCTGCATGCTACTTTCCGTGTCCTTCCTGCAGAAAAAAGTCTTAACCAACGATAATTTCCTTCTCTTAACTAAGATTTGCTGTTTGTACGATTAATTCGATACTTGAAAACACTCTGCACTCCCTGTTCCTTGTCCTTCCTGTGAAAACAAGCCATAGTGTATGTAAGACAGGGAATCGGTTTTTATTATATATATATATATATATATAGGATTCCACCCCTGATATTCTTGAGGGAGGAGGTAGTACGGGTAGCATCTCTAGAATTCACCTGGAAAAATCAGAATTCAGTTCCCTGGCCGGTCAGTCTCTTGGACAAAGTTCGTTTCTATTTTTGTCTCCATTCACCCAGCGGTACATGTGGGGAACCAGTACTTTAAACCAATTGTTCTGTATGGTCTTCTAGCGGATGATGGTCACTTGGAATGAATATTACCTAAATGAATCTCGTGCATTCGATAGGCATTAAAGCCATCTTGATATTTTTCCATTCAACATAATGCGTCGCCATATCTAAGTTTTCGTTTCAGGTGCGATATTTACTTCTTTTGCTGAAATCTTGCGTTCTCTCTCTTTGCTGCTGCCTTTGTTGCAGTTCATATTTCCATTAACATTGTGGTGCTGTCTCTTCTTTTTTCCTGGTATGTAATTCGTTTATGTTTTATCTTATGTGTAAAGGTAAAAATATATTAATTCGTTACCATTTGAATGTTTATAAGTAGGTTTTATTGTTTTTGGAATGACTTCATTGGATAATATGCGTGAACAGGTCAACGGCTGATGTCACGATAAGGCGAGTAAAATAAAATGCAGGTGTAATGGAAAAAATATATAGTTAGGAACTGCATGAAATAGTGAAAATGCCAGAACTGGTGATATGGCTGGAACTGTGGAAAATGTGTGATATACTATACATGGGAAAAGACGTGTACTGGGAGCAATGCAGGTAATATGGCAACTGTTAGATTTGGAGAGAATGCATGAAAATAGAGGTAAGTACTGGGAAACTTCACGAAAGGGGGATGAATGCAGACAGTGGGAAAATGGCTGAAAATGTGAGAAAATACTAGGAAGAAAAATATCCCTCTTAAGCATATTTCCCCAACATATCTAATGTTTCCTGTAGAATCACTCCATTTCTTTCATTTCCCAATTCATGTACAGGAAATATGAAGAAATGCAGGAAGCAGAGGAAATGTAAGAAAGGGAGGAACTGCGATGAAGAAAGAAGTCAAAGAATGGATTGAAACTTTATGCAAATAAGATAACTCGTGGGGGGGGGAAAAAAAAAACACTACAAGTATTGCAGTTATCAAATGTAGCGTATACTGAAAAAAATCACAAAGTAAAATATCAGTGCTGAATGGCGGAATTATGACTGAAATATTGTTTTAAAACTTGATATAATTGACAGACATACGTCATATATATGCAAATCACAGGGACGAAAGCCGAGAGTGAGTATTGGATATGTAAAAAACGAGTGGTATAGGATGCTTCGCAGCACCTTTTCCTTAGCATTTTATTTTGCATTTTGCCCTTTATCATTCTCTTCTATGCTGTTTTTATAGTTTTATTACTGACATAGTTTGCATTAAAAAAAAAAAAAAATAGATACTGAAGTCCAGTGTGGAAAACAATTCGCTAAGACAAGTGCGACGAAATCTTCAGACAGAATACAACCCGAAGACCTGAGGAGACCTGCAAATATCGTGGCAGTAAAGTCAAGACGGAAGCTGATAAGATAGGGATTAGTAAAAGCTTTATTTTCATAATGTAGATGTGGTGGAGCAAATCTCAAAATGGAATAAGAAAATGGGTCCTTTATATCTAAAATGACGAGACAAGATCCTCACCTAATAAAGAGAAAACTGTGGTACTTGATGGCTTCCTACGGCTGCAATCCCGTCAACTTAGGAAGCTGTTTTTAAAATTCTCTGTTCTCTGCAAAGTACTACGCTGTCTGGAAAAATTGCTTACAAACTTCTCTGCTTTCTACAAATTACTCTGTACACAACAAAATAATCTGCTCTCTACAAACGCTCTAATGTCAACAAAGGACTATACATACAAAATACACTGCTCTCTGCATAATATTTTGCTCTCTATGAAAGTATTCTGCTTTCTGTAAAATAACTTACTCTATCTGTGTGTGTGTGTGTGTGTGTGTGTGTGTGTGTGTGTGTGTGTGTGTGTGTGTGTGTGTGTGTGTGTGTGCCGCCTCGTAGTTTACGTGTCTGTTTACGACCCTTTGTCTCTTCACCCGTCGCTTGGTTCATAAATCCATCGCTTTTGACACATGGCATTTTCCGCTAAGCTACCCGTGAGATTTATACAGAATACAGGTGATGTTACAAATAATACAGATATACAGTGTCAACCCTACACGCAAAAGAGGCGAGAGTTTATGAGCAAATGAAAAAGAAAACATGAATTTTGTATGCAGAAAGGGGAGAGATGTGCAAAGTACAGGTAGGGACTATAAAGATTGTATGCCAAGAACTATAGGCCTTGAGTTCCTGGTTTGGGCTATTGAATTAGCATATACTACGGGACTTTATTCTTTGAAAGGAAATAGATAGTGGAGTAAGCATAAGTATTCTTATTTAGAATTTACTCAAAGCAGCATTTTCTTTTTTAATGAAGGGGTTAAACTATAGCGTATGTTGAATCCTTCATTATTAGAGGTCTCTCTCAAACTACATTTGATCCCCCAAAGGCAGAAGGTTTTCATATAACTGATGTCATTTTAGTAAAGGACTAAGAGAAATTCTGTGGGATTATGGATAAGACGTATTCACTGACTCATTCGCTGCAAGAGCACTCCCTTAAGATAAATAAAAATGTCTGATGATAGTGACAAATAGTGACAATAAACAGTTAAAGCCTTTTCATCCTGGACACGAAATGAACTAGTAGCATAAATAAGGGAGAAGGACACTAGAACAACATGAAGTGAGTGGCAAGTGATGGAGAATGACGATGATGGACAGGATAATCATGGAAAATTATTTGGGACTATAGGTTAAAATTGTAGGAGTTTGGGGTGAACGTATACTGTATCTATCTATCTATATTACATCCCAGAATGACTGTGATATGAAAGGTCACCAACAAATAATGCTTGAGTGTGGAAATGTTGAACTGGATATTACAGTACGTAGTCGCAGTGCTCTCTGATGGAAAAAAATATTGATATCAAATTCATGGAAACACTTGGAGCAGTTGATGATTTCAATATCGGCAAAGCTATTAACATGGTCATAAACAATACAGCTGTCTGTTTACATCATTCATTGGGTAATTCCCTTGGTATCACATCCACGTTATTCATTTTTCGTAATTAGCAATGATGAAATATACTACGATGATGTCTTTTTGTAGCAGCATTTCTGCAGCTACCCAATACTTTTACCCAAGTTAGCAGAGCCCCCTTGAATAAAGTAAGTTAATGTAGGCCATGCAACCCGTCCAGTTTGAAAATCTAAACAAAGGTAAATACAGCTTTCTGGGATATCAAGGACATAATAAAAAAATATTCATGTAACTGAAGGGGTTAACCTTTGAATTACTTGGATTTCTCCAGACTGGCCAAAATAATGTACTGTTTTAGTTAATCTTATGGCGATAGATTCAATTTACTTTATTAATACTGCCTCACTTTCCCTGCTGGAACATCACTTCAACACAGACACACACACACAGACACAGACAGACAGACACACACACACACACACACACACACACACACACACACACACACACACACACACACACACACACACACACACACACACACGTAGCACTCACAAGCTCTTGTTCTTTTGTCTTAGCCTTTAAAAATCATCTTGCGTTAGCTGGAAGAGAATACGAGAGAAGACTCAATAATTACCGAGTTGATACGAGTGTTCAGTCTCAAACTCCAATGCCCACTCTAAGCTAACAAAAATCGTCTGGGCTTGGCTGGAATAGAACAATAGAGTTGCCACGAATATGAGAGGGTTAATGGTGACAATATTAACACTCTCAGGCTCCTGTAACTCACTGTCAGATGAATATTATTTTGGCGTCAGCTGGAATACAATACTTGAATTTTTCCACCCATGACAGGGTTAATGGTAGCAGTATTTACAGTCAGGCTTCTATAAGTTACACTAAGCTGAATATAATCATCTGGCGGTTTGCTGGACTAGAGTACAAGAATTGCCCCGACCATGGCAGGGTTAATGGTGAAGATATTAACACTGTCGGCTCCTTTGGCTCACCTCCAGCTGAATATAATCGTCTGGTATTAGTTGGAACAAAAAAACAAGAGAGAACACGGCCATGGAAGGATTAACTGCCATGGTGCTTTTATTATGATTTTGCTCTGCAATCTGCAGCCAACTCACGAATGTAAAACGAAATCATGACAGACCATCTCTCTTACCCTCTTCGAACACCACTTTCACTCACTTCATTTCTAACCACCTCATTTCGATTTCGCTCCTTAAATTTTCCTCTAAGAAATATGCAACCATGGAATATTCGGGGAGCAAAATCATTGGTGCCTGTCTCCCTTTTCCTCCCTGAACACCACTTCCACTCTCTCCAACTCTAAATGACTTTTCCCTGACAAGACACCACCGACTCCTCGTACTCCTTATCTAAACCGTCCTTCAGCTCGAGGCGACTCCTCAGAAAAGTCCTCGTTCTTTTGCTCGTGTCCATTTGCTCATACATCTGCCCCGGTTTCGCTGCTTTACTTCTTACTCTTTATCCATCCTCCTCCTCCTCCTCCTCCTCCTCCTCCTCTTCCATCTCCTCCTCCTCCTGTATCTTCTCTTAGGTCACTGTTTGAAGTGCAAATGAGGGAGCAGGTAGTTGAGGCAGGAGGAGAGAATTTGACAGAAAAACTGCGTGAAACGAAAATGCAACGTGTCTCAGAGTGGGTACGACTGGTTACATGGGGGTCAAGAGAAAACGGACGGCGATAGAATGTGAGGAAGAGGAGGAAAGAGAGAGAGGTAGAAAAAGAAGGAACGCACAAAAAACGGCAAGGAATGGGGAAAAAATGAGAGGAAGAAGTAAAGAGACAGAGAAAGAAAACGTAGCTGGAAGATAAGGAAAAGGTGGAAGGACAGAGAGGAATGGAAAAGAGGACAATACTAACTGACAGTAAGAAGTACAGAGGTGACGAAAGGAGAAATGAAAGATGCGGATGATGATGTGTAGAAAAGGGTTAATGAGAAAAGCAAGTGTGAATATAAAATAAGACACAATACAAAATAAAATAAAAGTAAGAAGTTTAGGTAGGGGAAAGAAATGGGAGATGATGAAGAGGTGGAAGGAAAGGGGAGAAGGTGAAACATAAGAAGGAAAAGAGACAATGAATGGGAGACTAAAAAGAAAAAAGCTACCGAGTTACATTTACCTGCAAGTTATTCCGACCAACACCAGGCAGTTTTGTTGTGATGAGTGAAATACCAGCAATTAATGGGCTGATGATGACGTGATGTGTCCGTCACCAGTTGAGCATGAGGTTAATTATTGCTTAGTTTCCTGTGATACACTCTCAGCTGAAGAAAATGATTTGGCGTTAGCTAGAATAGAATAATAACTTATCCCAAGCATGAGGTCAGTGGTGCCAGTACACTCAGGCTCATGTGACTCACTCTTAATTGAATAAATTCCAGTAGCGTTAGCTTGAACACAATGCTAGAGTTGTCCCGACTAGAGGAGGTTATGAGTGCTACAGCCTATTCAGTCTCTTCTGAGAAGAGATGAGAAGAGCCGTACGCTTCCGAAAGCTGGCACGTTGGCTGAGTGCGTTCATTAGTAATGATGTATTTTACATTTTTATTTTAAGTATTACAATAACCATTTCAGACAAAAAGATTACTTAAATAAAACATATAGAGAGTTATTTCCATACATTAATTTTTAAAACGAGACCTTACAAAGTCTATCAGATGGCCTAGATACCTGTTAAATTTTCAGTTATCCTGCCGAATCAACACTTCCGGACAAAGTTTCACGAGTTCTTTTATTTTTCCTTCATGCTAAGGCAAATCAAGGTAAATTATGCGTCATTATTATGGTAATATAACAAGCTGACTTGGCACGAGAACTGAAAATTGTACACGTATCTAGACCCTCCGCTAGACTGTAACGCCTTGTTTTATATTTAATCTATGTAAACAGCTATTTTATTTTTATTTGTGCAGTCTTATCGTTAGAAACGTTACTGAAACCTTTATAATAAAAATAATTTAAAATACATTGTTACTAATGAATGCAATCGGACAGTCAGTCAGCTGCCAGCTTTCAAATGCTGCAGGTTCTTCTCATGTCAGCGCGAATAGGAAATAGTTCTGACACTATGGCACTCAGACTCTTGTGACTAACTATGAGCTAAATAAAACCATCTTGCGTTAGCATAAACAAAATACGAGGGAAACCATATTATGAGAGAGCTTATAAAGGCATAACCTCCCAATGATACAGTGTTTTGTGGTTTTCTTTCTGTATTTCTAATATAACTCCTGTTGTGATTCTAATATTACACTGAACAGAATAATGTCCTCAGAATGCACTCATACAGGGCTCTAATTTCCCGTGGTCGTATTTACGAACACTCTTCTGTTACGTATAAGATTGCTTGTATATTCGTTTCACATCACTCATACAGCAAAGAAACATTTCAGTCTTTGGATTAAAGTGTTGAAAAAATATAAGTGATGACAGTTTATCTCTGGGGACTTGTTCATCCTGTAAACTGGCTAACATTCTGTATATACTGTACACTTCTCCAGGGCTGGAAGGATTATCATGACATAACTGTTCCCTGCATCGTTTTAATGATGGTTTTCCCCGAGAAAGGTAGTGGACACAGAGACAAATTAAGGAGGAAGAGGGTGGAAGATGAATTAAGACATCGGTGAGGGAGAAATGAAGTTCACGGTGATAAAGAAAAATAATGAAGTGGCAAGTACTGTGGGAATGAAGGAGAGAAAGAAGAGAAAAGGAAAGAGGGAGAGAAACTGGAGATGGAGGAGAAAAGAGAATCAAAGTGAACGGGGAGAAGGAACGAAGATTGGGAAGTGAAAAGAGGAGAGTACGAAAAACAGAGGAGAAAAGAGGCGATAGATGAGGAGAGCTGAGAGAGAGAATTAAACTCGAAGGGGAAGAAAAAAAGAGGAGAGGAGAAAGGATAGAAGAGAAGGGGGGAGATGGGAGGATGGGAAAAATTCAGGATGGGAAAAGAGAAAGAAGGAGAAAAAAAATCAAGAGAGAAGAAAAAATAGGCAAAAGGAGAACGGTAAGGTGAACAAAATGGGTGATGAAAGGAAGGGGAAACAATGAAAACAAAAGAGAGGGAGGAAGTAGATAAAGAAGACAGGGAGGGAGAAGGAAAGAGGAGGAGGCGAGGCAAGGCTTGAAGGGGATGAGTGGGAAGGAGTATTTGCTGAGGAGGAAATTACCTGCTACAGTTTATCCCTTTACATCCGACAGCGTAGTTTATATTATCGTCTTGCAATCTTCAGATAATTATATTCATAAACGACAGACTTCGAACTGAAGGGATAAGATACGGCTTCATTAACCCGTTCACTATAAGAAGTCTTTCCAATGCAGGATAGACGCGTCTCTGGATAACCAGATTAACGGAATTAAATACATCTCAGGAGTGAAAGCTTTAGCACTCAATTCCACTAGCTATCCCTGCACATGTTTATATTTGAAAAGGTCGGGTGCACTGCTTCAGAGACAAATTAGTCAAAAATATATATTGTGTTTGCATGAACAAGAAAATTGAACTTGCATGGCCCTCTGGGTAAAAACAACAGTTTATATGACAACATGTTTTCTCTACGCCTAATGTTTTTCAGCGAACGCAAAAATTGTCGTACTTTACCGTGGTGTCGGAAAATTTATATACGTTGTTCAGAAAGGTTATTGTTCACCCTTAGTTGATCGTGTCGTGAAAGTTATCCTTCACACACACACACACACACACACACACACACACACACACACTCAAACACTATATATATATATATATATATATATATATATATATATATATATATATATATATATATATATATACTGTGTATACGTATCCGTCTTTATATATATATATAATGTATATACGTATCCGTCTTTCCTCTGTGTTGCTTCAGGCACACAATACACCCTTCTTGCCTCTCCTACTTTGGTGGAATTTGGATATAATGTTGGTTCTGAGAAGTGACGTTTATTGCTGCAAGTTTGTCGTTGCCATAAACAAGTTAGCTCTGACCTTAGTGGAAAAAAAAAAAAATGAAAGTTCACCTATTCCTCTCCTGCTTTACCTCTCCTAGGTTCAGTGTCAGGTTATTGCTGTTTTTGAGAAACGTCAATTATTGTTTCAAGGTTCCATCCCCATTGTTAGTTTGATGTTACTCTGGACTATAAAACATCGATACTTCACATATTCTTGTCTCGTTTTTATGAGAGGCCATTTTTGCTTCACAGTACCATGTCCAAATGTTAGCTTGGTGTCACTATGCACTTGTAAGCCTTACAAAATATCATATTTCTGTCACGTCTTTCTCGCACATACATCAAGAATTCTGGCGTTTTGCTTCATTTATTGTTTCAAGTTTTTATCATCGTTTTTATCAGTGCCATTGCGCAAGCAAAATCCGTAAGCTCACCTATACCTCTTTTGCCTTGCCTCTCTTACACTTTGAATCTATGTTATTTTGTTTTGAAGAGGTGTTTATCGTTTCAAGTTTCCTTTACGTTTAGTTTGGTGTCATGCAATGCATTACAAGTCTGCAAGGACACATATTCCTGTCTTCACTCATCCCTCTCGTGCTTTGTCAATTCTGGGCAGTTGCATTTCTTATGGTCTCGAGGTTCCATTGTCATCTTCAGCGTGATATCACCCAACGATAAAAGAGTATGTAAGTGCACATTTTCTTCTCTTGTCTTATCTCTCCTACATTTCGAATTCTGGGATATTGCTGTGTCTTAGAAATTTGTATTTATTTTCTCAAGGTCGCATAACTGTTTTCAGTTTTGTGTCACTACGCTCGATAAAAGTTTGCAATTTCGCTTGTTCCTATTTGACCCTTCCCTCTCTCGCGTCGCAATTCCACCCATGAATCGTCCTTCTTTAGCCAATCTTTCGTCTATTGCCTCGCTCTCCCTCCTGCAACTCTCCCGTCTCTACAACTCCGACACTTCACAGCTCGTCATGCCAACATTCACGTCCCCAACACCGTCAATTCAGTCTAACTTCTCTGCCACTCGAGGAAGTTTGGTGTCTGCATGTGAGTCCGAGATCGGATACCTTGTAAGTTCGTCTCTTTGATGTACTTTCACCGTAAATAATTTTTGTTGCCTATCTTATTGCAGTTATTTTAACGTCTCTTTGTACACTTCACCAATAATTGCATATGCAGTGTTTGTGAAGATTATGCGTTCTACGAGTATTATATGTATCGACTCCTATGACTGACACTTAAAAAAAATAGTAATATGGAAGAACGAAGGTGACAAAGAGTACGGAGCAATGAGACCATTCAGCACAAGTCTGAACATAAATTTGTAGGTGGAGAGCAAGAGTAGTGATCATGTGGGAAGAAAGTGTAAAGGGTATGGAAATCAAGAGAAGCCACGGGTGAGATGCGTAGGTGAGATGCAGAAAGACGGGCGGGGAAGTAAAAGGAGATATATGGTGACAAAGGCAGAATGAAAAGATGACTCCCTGCAGCAGAAAAAAAAAATGTAGTGTGGGAAGTGGGAAAAGGAAAAGGGGTTGGAATGATGTAGACGGGAGATGAACTTAGAGAGACAGAGAAGTAAAGGGGATTGGGATGAAGATAGAACTAAGCATAAAACATGCCGAGGCGGGAGGAATATGGTGTGGCAGTGTGTGTGAAGACAGCAAAGGGGAATAGAGGAATGCTAAGTCGGTAGAAGGGTATACGGATGGGAGATGGAAGAAGAGAGGTGGCAATGTAAAAGGGGATTGAAATGATGCTGGAATGGTTATAAGGCATGTTGCAACGGAGAGGAATGTGGTATGGTAGTATGGAAGATAGAAAGGGGGTTAGAATGGCACAGGGGCAAGAAACTCTGATGGTTAAAACAAAAAAATGATGAATGGAGTTACATACTGTACAGCAAAAGCAGTGACATGTGGAATATTGGCAGAAGAATAACAGGGTGTGGAGAGTAACGGAAGTTTTGAAAGTCGGGTAATAATAATGACAGGTTGGATGGCGTGACTAACAAGGGTTGTGATGAATTTAGTTAAGGTGGAAGGAAAGTTTGGCACGTCAGGAATAATAATCTTAATTTTTATCTCTACCCCTCTCTCTAAATCCTTAAAATTATTAGTACTCTTTCGCATTCTAAATTAAGTCATGTATCTGCCTCACAGTGAACCAAGTGTCACTCATAAGTCAACTCCACTCATATAATTACTGACCATAAACTTTTCAGCGCATTCAGTTTCGTTCATCCAGCTCCTTAATAAGTTTAGCTTGTCAAAAATTCAGCAATGCAATACTTCATTAGGCTTAAAGGAATCGCCCGTGTCATTTTCGCACCAGACGTATTATTTCTCTAGTTTTAGTGAATGGAACGCCTTCAGTCAGTGATTAAAAGAGACATTTATAACCACCTTACCTTAACGACGCAGTTCATGAAATTCTGACACACACCTCACGCTTCAGATTGTTTCCAGTTGTTGCACTTATTCTCCAGATCTTTCTCTTTGTTTTTAAAATTTGTAAGGGCATTGTTTCTATTACTTCCATTTCCTAAGCTGAAAAATGTCGCGTTCCTCCTCTCCGATTTCACTCGTTTACTTGCCTTCAACTTGTCTTCCATTTCCCAACCCTCGCTGCACCGGGATATTTGAGTATGTGCTTTTCAGATGTTAGTCAGAACTTGGTAATGGCTGCCAGTATGCTGCGCTGTGCTTCAATATAGGCTTCTCCTCAAAAAGGTGATCTTGTAGCGACAATACAAAGGTTTTGTCATGCGATGTTACACACACACACACACACACACACACACACACACACACACACACACACACACACACCGGACAAAAACTTTGTACCCTCGAAATCACATTTTCGGTATGTTGAAATAATTCACCCACTTAAATAATCCCTGTGCTGTAACACCCACTCCAGAATCCGATGTTTCTTACCTGCAGCTTTCCTTCCTGGGAGATGATAAGCTTATGTAAGGGAAGTTAAAAGTAACATTCACATCTGGCAGGACCTCACGTACCCTGAAAAGAGAGGGGATAGGTTTATGTTTTTTTCCCTGATATAAAATGTTACCCTCCTTTTTTTATGCACAAGTCAAGCAATACTACGGTATATACATAAGAACACGGGTCTTTGTATTCAACCGCTTCCCATCCGATCAGCGAAGTTAAGCAACGTTGGGTCTGGTTAGTACTTGGATGGGTGACCGCCTGGGAACACCAGATGCTGTTGGCATCCCTACGTGTCAAGTGGGGTTGGTGGAGGATTAGTGCCCCTCCCTGTAAAACAATTAACTTTAAGCCCTTGGCCACCCCGGTTGGGATACATGGCGTCTGGCAATGAATGATGAAAATATATATATATATATATATATATATATAGGGAAGAGAATATTCATAGGTTCAAACGTATAGACATGATAATGATTAGATGGATGTGTAGTGCGTCCCTGAATGACAGGCCTGGGGGGGGGGTTAGGACTGAAGATGATGAGTTGCGTGGAAGGATGGGACTTGAATGTGTTAGTACAGTGATGAGAAATAGTAAACTAAGGGGGTTTGGGCATGTGGGAAGGATGGAGGATGACAACTGGGTGCGAAGGTGAGAGGTGTGAACGTTGAGGGTAAGGTCGCAGGTTGCGAGAGGCAGACAGACAAAGACCCAGGACAAGGTCATAGAGTGTGAGCTCAAGAATAAAGGACTGAATGCAGAGGCTGCTAGAGCTAGAGCAGCGTGGAGAGCTGCCATTAGATGGCCAAGGCTGAAGCATGCAAGTGTTGGATCCTTTATACACGAAACGAACCGAAACATGGTTGAACTGATGCTTGCAGAAGCCCTTGTGCTATCTGTGAGCACATAAAATAAGTAATCTTATTATGAAATAATATACAGTAATGGAGAAGTATTGTATGTACGGAAGTTAAATGTGACTGTAGAGTGCAATGAAGTCTACCCATGAAATATCACATATAGACACATAAGCTCTCTTTGTAAATATATATCCAATTCACCATGAGAGTAGAAACCCGGAGCTAGGCTACTCAGTCCCTACCACTTAAGGTGAGGGTGACCAGTCTCACTTGCCCATGAGTGGCAGTACAGGGTATGTGAGCAATAAACTCCAACCTCCTCCCGTATATAACCCTTCACAGGCTCATTCCGGTGGCGGCTCCTTATCCTACTAAACCACCAGGCATCACCTGGTTATACGATTACCATATAAAGTGGCAAATGTTTTACTGGTTAACAGGAAACCACTTGGCTGGTCGCTTAGCGTAGAGTCACTTGAAATTAGCACAGCATGAAGTGAGTTAATAGTAGCTACCCATTTCACAACTACAATAAATATGTCTCCGCGTACTCAGGCCAATATGCGGATTGTTATTAAACGCAACTTTGAGGGGTAGGGAAAGTGGCTGACAGAGGAAATTTCCTAACTTAACTCCAGGACACCTTTCTTCTTAAATGAAACTTCCTTCGTTTTCCAGCACACTGCAGTTTGCATTTTATTTAAGGCAAATTACTTTTGGTTTATGAGCACAAGTCAATCTACTCCAACTGAGAGAAGATTTGGTAAAGGAAATGGTCGGCAGAAGCAAATATACATGAGAGAGATTGAAGAGAAAAAGTGGGAGAACTATAAATAATTTTACACGTGGAATTTGTGTGTGTGTGTGTGTGTGTGTGTGTGTGTGTGTGTGTGTGTGTGTGTGTGTGTGTGCACGAGAAAAAGGGAGAGAGAGAGAGAGAGAGAGAGAGAGAGAAAGAGGCAGACAGACAGACAGACAGACAGACAGAGAAGGGAGGGGGGTTGGAGAGTGTTGTAAACACTTTCAATATATATACCAGTGATTGTGCAGCCCCACTCTAGAAGGTGACTATATGAATTCTAGAGGCTGACTGCAACCATAAATAACACCACAGTTAGCCCCCAAACGATATCTGTATATTTACCAAAGTTAGCCCTAAAACAGTGTTTATAATACTTGTAGTCAGAACCACTCTCGTCTCCTCCTCTTCCCCGGAAGAAAGCTGCGCGATTCCCACTCCTAAAGCTAATAGGTAAAAGTTGATTGAAGACCAAAAGGTATAATTAATCGTTTGTGTCCGACTGCACTTATTCACATATTTTTTGGCCATGATAGGAACTGGTAACGAGTAACATCCAAATATACAGTTTTTCTTTTGCTGTATATGATAGTGGTGTTTTTAGGCACCTTACTGTTGTTGCTGAGGGAAGAGGTGAAAGAGAGGCAGGAGGAGGAGAGAAGACGAGGGGGATCAGTGAAGGCGAAAGCGGATAACTAGAAGATGGAATGATGGAAGATGATAAAGGAGGAGGTGAGTAAGACAGGAGAAGGCGCGAAGATGAAGAGTGAAGAATGAAGGAGGAAATAGACACACAGAAGATGGTGGATGATAAATGAAAAGGGTAAAAAGAGAGAGGACGGTATAATGCAGAACACCGAGAAAATGGCGATAGTAAATGAAGGAATAAGTAGGCAGGCACAGGATGAAGGAAAAAGTTAACAGAAAGAGAATGAGAGATGATAAATGAATAAGGAGAAAGGTGGCGAGAGGATGAGGGTTTAATGACATTGCAAACATACACAGGATTAACTCCGTCAGTGTGAAGTCTTTCTGGGCAGCGAAAGACGATTGTTTATACTTTATTTATTCTTGGTACCAAAGGAAGTCTATAATTAACCACGGAAAAACATCTAGTACTGAAGGGGCTAATGAAGGCTGTACCCATCACCACAGCTTCAAAGGCTTCGCCAGGACTATAAAAAAAAAAAAAAAAGTTAATCATGTGCAAATAGTAGGCCTACAATAAAAGGAAGTTATTGTGGTGATGGAATTAAGGATGGTTAAATATAACAGACGGGGAAAGAAAATGGAAAACAATATAATTATAGAGAAATTGAAGATGGGGAACAAAGGAGAGTAATGGAAGGAGAAAGTAGAAAGACAGTTTCATTCCTCTAAATTACCGGTACATCACACACACACACACACACACACACACACACACACACACACCGCTCGCTGGTGCAGTGGTAACGTTCTCGCTTGCCAACTGGTGGACGGGAGTTCGCGCCTCGCTCAGGTTGCGAAAAGTTTCATTGACGAAGTGGGTGGTTACTGTCCCCCTTGAGCAAGGGGACGGGTGTGTGCGTGTGTGAAGGTCACAGCCTTGCCCTTAGATCGGACTATATGAGCTCTCAGCTCCCTTCCGGGAGGGTAAAAGCTGACGATCACGACCATCAAGTGATCCTGAATTACACAAAAACTATGAGCGGTATACATAAACTCTCTTAAGCATCAGTTATTTATAAGAATGATTGTATATTCATCTGTCTTCACTCACACAGGCACCAAAGACTTTAAAATCTAGCCAGAGTGAACACTGTAGTATGAAGACAAACCAAATGATCTGTGGTGAAAGGCAACTGATCTGGGGGGTTGCTTATCGTGTAGGCTAGTTAGACTTTGTCATGAATATCCCTCAAGGAACAAATTCAACATAGGAGATTTGGGAGAGAATAGTGGTGGAAGTGGACGAGCTTCATCGAAATGGATTAATCGCTACAGCAGGACCAGTGCAACAGAGAGTCGTAGCCATAAAGTTTACTGAGCCACAGATGCGTATGAAATTGTTTTTTTTTGTTAACACTTTCCTCTCCACTGATACACCGCCAAACACTTCATAACCCAAGGAAAGTGAGCATTAAAATGAAAAATATTCAAAAAGAAAATGATATCGAATATTAATTACCTGATGTGGAAACGTCTTTACAGCAGAAAATGTCCAAGATTCTTTTTGAATACGTGCCAGAGGACGATGTGTGATACGCATACAGAGAGGGAGCAGGGCGGGTGAAAGACTGGATTTCCACGATACAGTGACCCTAAAAACAGCGAAAAGAGAATCAGATGGAGTGAAATGACGACCCGTGTGACAGCCAGTGAGAGTGTGACAGCTGAAGGGTGAGCAGGGCTGAACGAACAAACTACTTTGACTCAAAAAAAGCTCAAGTAAATAAAATTCAGTAATCACAATCAGAAGAACTAAGCGAGCTGTTCAATATTCTGCAACAGTAACACGGGTGACTATATATATATATATATATATATATATATATATATATATATTACAACTGTATATGGCTAGTGAGGGAGTGATCGCCCTCTACCTACACAGATCAAAAGCCCTCGGGAGCAGGGGGGTGGTTGCTTTCTCAGGCAGAGGAACTCCTTGAGAGTGAAATGGCTGGGAAGCATGCCGGCACGTGACTGGCTACAGCATAGCTGGGTCTTTCGGGTGTGGGCAATCAGGCAAGTTAGCTGCCTACTGCGACTGCAACACAATGGCGAGGTGTTCAGGAAGTTAGCCAAAGAAACCTTGATGGACTCTGAAAGAACAATAATGGCCCCCAGTCCCGTGCAGCCCTTAAATGGGCAGGGGGTGCTAAGAATCTCACGGTTGCCTCAATTACAATCTAATTCCTTTGTCAATGCAAAAAATACAATTAAAATTGGTAACTGGAATGTGAGAACGCTAAATCATGACGGTAAAATCGATGAGTTAGTGAAGGTTTTTCAAAATTACGGACTTGATATTTGTGCTCTGACAGAAACTAGATTAACTGGAGTCGATAAGTTGGATTTGGAGGATGGTATACGTTTATTGATATCTGGCCGACAGGACGGAATGCATTATCAGGGAGTAGGATTGTTGCTGGGTTGTAAAGCAAATAAGGCTTTATGTGAGTGGGATCCTATAGATGAGCGATTGCTATACGCACGGTTTAAATCAAATCATGGCAACATCAGTCTGTTTGTGTGTTATGCACCTACTAATGATGCACTCGATGAAAGGAAAGACACATTTTATGAAAAGTTGCAAGAAGGAGTAGGAAGGGTACCTAGACATGATGTTTTGATCTGCGTTGGAGACTTTAATGCAGTAATGGGCTGTTCAAATGAGGGATTTGAGGCATGTATGGGTAAGATGGGAGTTGGTAGTAGGATGAGTGAAAACGGAGTGAGGTTTGGAAGCTTCTGTCTAGCAAATGACTTAGTCATTGGGGGCACACTCTTTCAGCATTGCAATATACACAAGACAACTTGGGTGTCGCCGTGTGGAAAATATAAAAATCAGATTGATCACATCGCTATCAGTAGGAGGCATAGAAGTTCTCTGCTAGATGTTCATGTTAAACGGGGAGCGGATATTGGTAGTGACCATCAACTCAGCATTGCAAAAATAAGGTTTAAACTTAAAAATCAGAAGAAGGAAAAATCTGGTGTTGGTAGATACGATATTGTTAAGCTTAGAAGACAAAGAGAAGAAAAGGAGGAATTCAGATTAGAATGCAGAAATAGGTTTTTGGTGTTGGAAACATTGGAAGAGGGGGAGAGAAGTGTAGATGAGATGTGGGAGGATGTGAACAAAGTTTTGCATGAGACTGCTGAATGTACGATTGGAAGGAGATATAGATTCAGGAGAAAGAAATGGATATCAGAGGAAACGTGGGATATGATAAAAAAGAGAGGTGAGGCTAAATTGAGGAGTGAGATGCAATGCGTTGATGAACGAGAGACTGAATTAGCAAGAGCTGCTTACTGGAGTTTGAATTCAGAAGTAAGAAGGTTAGCTAGGAGAGATAAAAGAAGATGTGTGGATGAAAAGGTTGCAGAGACTGAAATCCTAATAAACAAAAATGATGGACAGAGTCAAAGAATAGCATATGAATCGATTAGAGAACTGAGTGGTAATGCAGGTAAACGCAAGGAAATACCAATTAGAGACAGGGAAGGAAATTTATTGACCAAAGATGGAGATATTAAAAATAGATGGAAAGAGCATTTTGAGACAGTTCTTAATAGACCAATACCAACAGAAGAGGATATACCGTCTGCTCAGGAAGATTTAAATATAGAAACAGGAGAGTTGAGGCTTGCAGAAGTGGAGAAAGCAGTAAAACAGTTAAAGAATAATAAGGCACCAGGGGAGGATGGTTTATTTCCGGAAATGTTTAAAGTGGAGGGGGATAGATTAATAATGATCTTGACCAAGCTATTCAATAAGATATGGGTGACGGGGTTACTACCATCAGTTTGGAAGAATGGTGTAATTGTTAAAGTTCCGAAGAAAGGAGACCTGAGTGAATGTGGTAATTGGAGGAATCTCTTTGTCACCGATAGCTTTGAAAGTTTTCAGTAGAGTGTTGTTAAATAGGTTGGAGCCGGTGGTTGAGGGTATTCTGAGGGATGAACAGGCTGGTTTTAGAAAGGGACGTGGTTGCAATGATCAGATCTTTATAGTTAGGCATTTGATGCAGCAAGTTAATGAAATGAGAGTACCGTTAAGTCTTTGTTTTGTTGATTTTGAAAAGGCTTTTGATAGTGTTTCGAGAGAGTCTATGGGGAAGATCATGAGACATTATGGAATACCAGAGGAGTTTGTGAGGGTCATTATGAACATGCATGAGGACACATTTTGTAAAGTGATGGTTGATGGTTGTCTGAGTGATTCGTTTGAAGTCAAGTCCGGAGTAATTCAAGGTGGTGTTCTATCGCCTTTACTATTTATATTGGTCATTGATTACATTATGAAACGTGTTGGAACAGAAACCGGTGCAGGTATACTTTGGGGAGAGAACAGGAAACTTTTGGATTTAGATTATGCAGATGATATAGTTTTGATTTGTGATGGGCCAGAAGAGATGCAGAGAGTGTTGGACTGTTTGGTGAGTGAAGGTCGCAAGGTGGGTTTGGTTATTAATTGTGGAAAAACTGAAATAATCAATATGAATATGGAAAATGCGCAGGAATGTGTAACTGGAGGTATGGTTGTAAAGCAAGTTGATAGGTTTAAATATTTAGGTACTTATTTAGCCAAGGATGGTTCTTTGAACTTTGAATTCGAGGAAAGGTTAAAGAAGGCTAATCAGGCAATGGGAATGCTTAAAAATATTTGGAATAATAACAATTTCTCTGTGCATACAAAAATCAAACTTTATAAGGTAATGGTTAGGAGTATCTTAATTTATGGACACGAGTCTTGGTACAGCACAGTGACTATGGAAAATAAATTCTTGGTGTTTGAAAATAAAGCACTTAGAAGAATATTAGGAGTTAAGTGGTGGGAAAGGATACCAAATAGTAGAATTAGAGAAATAACGGGAGTGCAGCCGATCGATGAATATGTTAGATTCTCACGATGGAAGTGGCTAGGACATGTGTATAGGAGACAGGGAATAGTACGAGGTACACCAGGGTGGGTGGCACCTGGTAGGAGAGGTAGAGGAAGGCCAAAAGAGACGTGGGTGAGGACAATGAGACGGGAAGCTGGAGATGAGTGTTGGGGAGATCTTGAGGAGTTAGCACAAGATAGGATGTGGTGGTGTGAGTTCATCGAGGCCCTATGCATCCCCGAGGGTGCCACAGGAAATGATTGATTGATTGATTGATTACAACGTAATTAAGAGTATCTCTTGTGAGTGCGAGATAACTTTTTTTTTTTTTTACTTAGGCCAAGAGATATGTCTGGCAGCGAAAAGATTAAAATAATGTTTTGCACTAGCTAGCTTCGGTTGTCAACAGCCTGATCAGTGTTGTATCTCCTTTGTGTTAAAACACCTGTACGTCTGTCTCCCGCCTATATCTTACTGTAAATACTGTATTTTTTAATTATCAACAGCATTTATGTACAGTTTGCGTAATATCGTATTTCCTCTGTCGGTCTTTCTATCCGTCCGCCTTTTCAATACATCTTACTGAAAATAAAATATCTTGTATATTCAGCAGTATTTAATTATCCTCATGCACAACGGGGATCCTGATAACCAGACGGAGAGTGAGTGGCACAAATTAGGAGGGCAACACGTTTGTAGCACCTGCACCTTAACTTCTACACGCCCTGTCTGCCTTCCTCTCACCCGGGACGCCCCTGAGACGGACATGAGAATTATTTAGAATACAATTTTTCGCTTAGGTCATCTCATCAGACATGGATTATTTTTCGGTTTGTTGTTTTCGTTCGTTAGTGGTCCAGGACTGGGATATTTTTGGGTTGCCACAACTGTGTCTTGAAATGTTTAGCTTAACGTTCCCTGGAGTTTGGGGCGGCTTTGTTTTTACATCTGTATATTTTTCTTTCGTTTTCCTCTAGACTTCTTGTGTTGTCGTGTTATGTGTTAATATCGTTATAATCCATTTCAGTTTTGCTATATTTGCCTGGTTACTAATCTTTCAGTGTCGATTTTCTTCCTGACTGTACTAATTGTTTCCTGACAGCATTATTTTTACACTCATTTCTTACTTGTCCTCGACGTCAGACAAATATCCATTCCTGCCTGTACAATAATTTTTTTCCTATCACACCTTCCTGGCAAGTGTCAGCGAACGGTACTGTACGTCTCCCCATCAACCATACGTTCCTCACAAGGCCATTTTCACACTATGCTCTCACTCTCTCCCCTCCAGGTCATTTCGTTGCCCATCAAACTGACTCAGCGTGAATGTCTGGTTCGAGGATAATCTTTTTATTTACTTACTTATTCATTTATTATTTACGGAATCAACTGTACGGGGAAATGACAGTCCATTATTACTGTGGAGTTACCAAGTGTACTAGGAATCTCCTGCTTAAATATCTATGACGAATTTAGGTATATGAATTTACCTGCAGCGTTATATGCTTTTAATTTTATTGGTACTCAGTCCTGTGCTTTCTCCTCTATGTCCTTCTCCCTTGCTTATTGCTTTAGTTAAAATAACATAACACTCTGGATACTGAAGTCCATGTTAGATTCATCTCATTAAGATTCTTTTTTGTGTATAAGACTGATATGTAGAGGAGAAGAGGAGAATGAGAGCAAAGAAGAGGAATGAGGGAGACACATACGAAGGGTGTGAAGAGAGAAACAGGGAAGGAAGTGAGAGTGGGAGAGAAAGGGGAAGGGAGAGGAAGTACGAGAAGCACAAAGAGAGGGCAAGAGGAGAGGGAGATACGGAGAAGGGAGAGGAGATAGGGATAAGTAAAGATGAGAAAGGGGGAAGGAGAGGGGAAAGGGTGGGATGGGATGAAAGGAAGAAGAGAGAAGATTATGAGAAAATGGAAGGATGCGAAGAGAGGGAGTCAAAGGGAGGGAGGGAGGCCCAGCGACGGGAGAGAGGGAAGGTGATCACGCAGAGAGTGGGGGACAGAGAGGGAGCGAAAGACAGAAAAGAAGGGGAGGGAGACTAGAAGTAAAAGATGGGAGAGAGAAGGGGGAGAAACAGAGGGAGAAACATAGTGAGGAAGAAAGAGACGGAGAATATGAAGTTGGAAGGAAGATACAGAAGCAGAGAAAGGGGTGGGGGGTAGGGAGGAGAGGAGGAATGTGGAAAGGAGAAAGGGAGAAACTGAGGTGTGAGAGGGAGGGAGAGGAAAATGTATAAGAGGGAGGGGAGGAGAGGAGGAGGGTGGGAGGGAGGGAGAAAAGAATGGGGTAAGAGGAGGAGGAAGAGGTAGAAGTAGAGGAGAAAGGAGACGTAGGAGTAGAATGAGAAGGGAAGGATCGCTGATGATGTGAGATGAAGGGAAAATATAAAACAAAAAAATAATTAGTCAAGTGGATAAGAAGTATTACGATCCATGGGGAGTATTTAACTGTATCTACCCTATGAAGACCCATGGAAAGCAATAAGAAAAGAGAAGGATCATGAACACTATGCAACTAGACAAACTACAGGGTAGATTGATAATGATTTGGTTGATTATTCATTTAATTTAACAAACTAAACATACAATAATTACAACCCTAAACCTAACTAAACCTAAGAAAAAAACAATATAAATACCTAAAGCCATTCACCATCAGAAGATTAATGAACTAATGCAAGGAGAAAACTGATACTCATGGTTTACAGCAAAAGAAGGCGTTGAAGATGGGTTCCCTATAACACAGGCTTCCAGGTAAAGGTCAGGAGTGGTTCACTAAGATATTCCCAGGGCAGAGGATGAGTGTGAACTGAACTTGCGCGGGAAACCAGATAATCAGGCAACCTCGCTTCACACAGAAAAAGGGAGGGAAAGTCAGGTGACATGTTGGGAAACTAGTAGTATCAAATCCAGTCAACAGATGGAGCGCTGGTAGCGTGAGGTGGACGAGTGCTTGACTTCAGTCAAAAGATGGGAGTTCACGAGGGATGAGGCGGAGGAGTAATAATTATAGCCGTAACACCTCCCCCACAAAGACCTACGCAGTGGAAGCACGAAGGAGGTAGATTACTCTGTAGCCTCGATGGGATGTCTCGACAGGGTATCCGCGAGAATGTTGTCAACACCCCTTATATGCTGAACTTGAAGATTAAATGGCTGAACAAGCAGGGCCCATCGTAGAATCCGTTGATTGGAATTCTTCATAGTCTGGAGAAATACAAGAGGATTGTGGTCCGTAAAGACAGTAGTAGGATGAGGATGGTGGCGAAGATAGCACTCGAACTTCTTGATTGCTAGCACGAGAGCTAGAGCCTCTTTCTCAATTGTGGAGTAGCCCCGTTGATGTCCTTTCAGCTTCGACGAATAGTAGGCAATAGGATGGAGAACACCACTCACTGGGTTGGTTTGCAGCAAAACAGCACCAACCCCAACTCCACTAGCATCGATATGAAGATGGAAAGGTTGCGAGTGGTCAGGAGTTCTGAGGACAGGTCTGCTGGCAAGAAAAGTTTTCAGACGTTGAAAGGCAGTCTCGCAGGCAGAGGTCCACTTGAAGGGGGTTCGAAGTGCGGTGAGATCAGTCAGTGGAGCTGCAACACTGGAGAAGTTCTTACAAAAACGACGATAGAAACCGGCCATCCCCAAAAACCTCATGACTTCCTTTCTGGTGGTTGGAGTTGGGAACGCTAGAACTGCTTCCACATTGGCCTCCTTCGGTAGAACTTGCCCCTGTCCCACAACATGTCCAAGATATGTTACTGTAGAGTCTCCAAAAGTAGATTTAGCTAAGTTGATGGTAAATCCTACTTCTTTTAGTTTGTTGAAGAGGGCATGGAGACGTGTCAGGTGTTCGTCCCACTGGTCAGCCATCACCACAAGGTCATCCAGATAAGCTGAAGTCCCAACCAAATCCTGTGTGATGAAGTTGATGATCCTCTGGAATGTGGCCGGAGCATTAGATAACCCAAATGGCATTACAGTGTACTGATATAACCCAAATGGGGTTATGAAAGCAGATATTAGTTTAGCTCTGTCTGTCATACCTATCTGGTAATAGCCTTTTTGGAGATCTATTGTGCTAATAAATTCGGAGTTTCCTATGCAATCTATTAAGTCCTCTATGAGTGGTAGGGGATAAGAGTCAGAGACAGTGACCTTATTGACTTTACGATAGTCTGTACAGAACCTGTGGCTTCCATCGGGTTTTGGAACTAAAAGGCATGGGGAAGCCCAAGGAGAAAAACTTGGTTCTGCAAGGTGATTAGCAGTTAAGAATTCAACTTCCTTTTTCATTACTTTCATTTTTAAAGGATTAAGACGATATGCTGGCTGTTTAATTGGACTAGTAGCATCGCTAACCAACCGTATGTCATGTTTTAAAAGACCACAAAACCCTGGTAAATCAGCAGTAACTTCAGGATAAGACTTCAATAACAATTCTAGGTCATCCTTTTGTATGTTGGTCAAACTTGATAGGTAATCACATAGAGATTCCATGATCATGCTGTTAGGTAGGTTACCGGACGGTTGGGGTAGGTCCAATTCTGGGTTTGTCAAGTCTGAAGTCTCTGGCTCTGGCTCTGGCTCCGTTCCCACAAACAGTACAGGGTTCATCTCATTTCTCTCTGCATAGTGCTCCTCTGGGCATCTAGTAAAATAAGGTTTCATTAAATTCACATGAACAAGTTGAGAGTCTTTACGTCTATCTGGGGTGTGTACTACATAATTCAACTTTGATAGTTTTTTGGCAACTACATATGGGCCAGTGAATTTACTCCTGAGGGGACTACCTGGAATGGGAAGAAAGAGCAAGACCTTGTCTCCTGTGGAGTAACTGTGTGCAACAGACGATGGATGTTGAAGTCTTTCCATTTTACACTGAGCCTTTAATAAGGTATCTTTAGCAATCGTTCTGACTTCTGATAATCTAGATCTTAAATTATCAATATAGTGAGATACAGATGGACTTTCTTGAGTAGTGCTGTTAAACCACTGATCTTTCAGAAGCTTCAAGGGACCCCTTATTTGTCGTCCATATAATACCTCAAATGGAGAATATCCTAAAGACTCCTGAGGACACTCCCTTATAGCAAAAAGAAGAAAGTCTATGCCTTCATCCCATTCCTTGTGGTTTTCCAAGCAATACTTTTTCAACATTGATTTAAAGGTCTGGTGGAACCTTTCTAAACAGCCCTGGGATTGTGGGTGATAAGCCGAGGAAGTGACATGTTTAACCTCTAGTTCCTCCATAACTTTTTTGAAAAGCCTACTGGTAAAATTCGTCCCTTGATCCGATTGGATTTCTTTAGGGATGCCAAATGCAGTGAACAAATGAAGCAGGGATTTCATTATAGTTTTAGAGGTGATATTTCTGAGGGGATAGACTTCAGGGTATCTTGTTGCAGTATCCATGATAGTAAATAAGTACTGGTTACCTTTCTTTGTCCTAGGTAGAGGTCCCACACAATCAATAACTACCTTTTCAAAAGGTGCTGTCACTACAGGAATTGCATGGAGTGGAGCAGACTTAAGCTGTTCATTAGGTTTACCAGCCACTTGACAAACATGACAAGTTTTTATAAAAGTAGAAACATCCTTTCTAAGACCTGACCAATAGTAATGTTGTAGGATTTTTTTGTAAGTTTTTAAGACCCCTAGGTGACCAGCTATCCCGTCATGAGCCAGTTTAAGGATGGATTGTCCGACAGATTTGGGAATCACAACTTGGTGGATTTCTGACCAGGTATCAAGATGTTTTAGTTCTGGTGGTCTATAAGCTCTCATCAAAACGCCATCATGGAAGTAAAAACAAGGCAATGTATTTAGGTCTTTACCTTCGACTGCAGCATGTCTCAGGGTAGCAAGTGATGGATCAGCCTTCTGAGCTTTAATTAGGTTTTCTTTTGAGATAGTCTGATCCAGCAGATATTCCTTGGGAGCAGGTGGTGGTAATGGATTGATTTTGTTCTTTTTAGCCTTCTGTGACCTAGTTACAACACAGGAGGGAAATAAGTGGGGAGCAACAGTATCTAGAATCTCAGTTGGGCTCTCAGTTAAAGGGTTTTCAACCACTGAAACCATAGGCACAATGAGTTCTCCTGCCAAATCATTTCCCAATAGCAGATGAGATCCCTTGACTGGCAAAGGGTCTTCTCTGACAGCTACTTTAACATTTCCAGATAAAAGGTCACACTGGAGATAAACTTCAGCTAAGGGATAGGAGGGATTAGATGAAAGGTCAGACAAAATCACCTTCTCCCCAGTGAAGGCACTAGATACACAAGGAATAGCATTTCTGACCAAAATTGATTGAGATGCTCCAGTATCTCTCAAGATAGTAATGGGATATGACTCATCATCTTTATTCAGTGAGACTGTACCCTGAAACATAAAAGGAAGGAAGGAATTCTGATGAGGCTTATTTGAATCATAAGTCACTACTGGCTTTTCAATTTCATGAGGAGATTTTTCTTTGGGGTTAAACATGTTTTTTGAAGTTTTACAATTAGGGTGTTTGCAGGACTGGATAGAATGACCTGGCTTTTTGCAATAACTACAGGATATATTGGAGATATTTTGAGTCCAAGGCATCAAGTGTGAAGAGCTCTGCTTTACCACCCACCATACCGGAGCTTACACCAGAGGAGTACTTAACACCTGAGATGGAACCACTCCTGTTATTTAGAGATCCCATCAATAAATCATAGGCGTCAGCCAACTCCGCTGCTTTCATGAGATCCTTCTGTCCTTGCTCCTCCACATGCTTCAGGATGGTGAATGGCAACTTACTCTTCCACTCTTCCAAAACCATGAGATTAATCAGGTCTGAAAATGTTGAGGTGTTAGTTGTTTCAAGCCATTTCTTAAACTGTCTTAATTTATCATTTGCAAACTCCACATAAGTATGAGAAATTGATTTTACATGTTTTCTGAACTTCTGTCGATATCCATCAGGAGAAATTGAATATGCACGAAGAATACTAGTCTTTAAACCATTATAATCATTTTTATCATCAAAACTATTATAAACTCTCTGAGCTTTTCCGATCAGCTTTGGGACCAAGACTGATATCCAGTGTTGTTCAGGCCACTCATTTTTCTTGGCAATGTGCTCAAATGTGTTTAAAAATCCATCCACATCATTCTCATCAAACTGAGGCAATAAAGCAGCTTCCTTGTGTGGTTTAAACGCAGTTAATTTCTCTCTCAATTCAATTTCCTTTTCCCTAAGGTTTGAATTTGCATTTGCTTCAAGCTCTCTTATTTGTAATTCTTTCATTTTTACTCTCTCTTCTTGAGCTAATTGTTCTATCTTAAGCTGATATTCTAATCTTAATCTTTCCATCTCCACTGGGTCACTGTGTCCTTGTTTAGTATGAGTTGAATAAGGATTATCAACCCTAGTAGGAAAGGAATAACTCATAGGAGTCAAAACATCAATAGCCTCTGTCCCCAGGACTTCCCTTTGAACTAAAGACTCTATAATTGTGTTTTTTAAGACCTCTTTTGTCATACGAGATTCAATTTCTATTTGGAAGTAGGTAGCAATGCTTTTCCACTCATCTTTCTTTAAGTCTTTTAATTGCTCATGGCTAGGATTTTCAACAAATTTTTGAAGGTCAAACATGATTAAAATGTATGAGAAAATTATGGTAAGTTATATTTTAGACACAGATTACAGGAAGAAAACTCTTTGAAGTCCTGGAAACTTCCAGAGCCTTGACCAAAATATTAACTTACGAAAGTCGTTGTCTATGATTAAGAGCAGAGGATGACGGCTTTTAGCATGATCCGGATTACCCCTGATTATAGGATAAGACAAAACAACTTTGATTCTTGAATAATCTGGGACTTGGAAGAGTGAGTGTATCAAACTAGCCACTTGCCCTATCGCAACTAGCAGATGTAGACCTCACTGGAGCGTGGGATACGGCATTATAAACGATCCGGATATATTCCCCACATTTGATAGAACTTATAACGACCCTGTATTTCGTTAAAAATGAAAGATAAGTTCTATGAAAACTCCTGAACCTATAAACCTATGTGCTGACAAGTTCACACAAATACCAAAATGTTTATTGCATCAAGGATTTTAAATCGAATGGAAACAAGTTTCACACTAATACCAAAATGCTAAATACATCAAGGAAAATTTAAAATCTATGGGAACAAGCAACAGCAACCCCTCAAAACACCATTACTGTAAATGTCTGTCTAGCTGAAATAGGTCCTGTCACGGTCGCCATTTATTACGATCCATGGGGAGTATTTAACTGTATCTACCCTATGAAGACCCATGGAAAGCAATAAGAAAAGAGAAGGATCATGAACACTATGCAACTAGACAAACTACAGGGTAGATTGATAATGATTTGGTTGATTATTCATTTAATTTAACAAACTAAACATACAATAATTACAACCCTAAACCTAACTAAACCTAAGAAAAAAACAATATAAATACCTAAAGCCATTCACCATCAGAAGATTAATGAACTAATGCAAGGAGAAAACTGATACTCATGGTTTACAGCAAAAGAAGGCGTTGAAGATGGGTTCCCTATAACACAGGCTTCCAGGTAAAGGTCAGGAGTGGTTCACTAAGATATTCCCAGGGCAGAGGATGAGTGTGAACTGAACTTGCGCGGGAAACCAGATAATCAGGCAACCTCGCTTCACACAGAAAAAGGGAGGGAAAGTCAGGTGACATGTTGGGAAACTAGTAGTATCAAATCCAGTCAACAGATGGAGCGCTGGTAGCGTGAGGTGGACGAGTGCTTGACTTCAGTCAAAAGATGGGAGTTCACGAGGGATGAGGCGGAGGAGTAATAATTATAGCCGTAACAGAAGGATGAGTGTGGACCTAACCAGGAAAATTAAGAGAGACAAGGACGAAAAGGGCGCCGAGAAGAAAAACAAAGGGATAAAAGATTAAGAGAAAGTTTTGAAGCTATATATAGAGAATGTTTTGGAGCTATATATGGACTTGCAGAGAAAGAGAGATAAAGGAAGGGATGAGGTTAAGTGACGGTGAAATTACAGTAACGTAGACTTGAGGAGAGTGGGCTAAACCAACACCAAGACTATGTAAAAAACAACTAAATAGCTCAGGAAGAGTTGCCACGAAATCAGCTAAACCAAGGGGAATACGGCCCTGAGTACGTTTGGAGAATTAAGTCATTATTCAGTGTTGTATATGTCATTGTCTCCTTAATATGCTATGTTGTTAAAGCATAATTTACACAGGAATGTACAGCGCTGACGTGGAAGGATTATCAGAATTATTACGCTTCACTAATTAATGAATCAGCGTACGAAGTCTAGGCAAACTGTTCACAATCCAGACTAAACATATCATGTGTATATGATAATATCGGGACTGTAAACGCCAGCCCCTCCTTCCTTATTCCCTCTTCCTCTCCCTCTCCCCTCCCCCTCCCCCACCTCTCTCTCTCTCTCTCTCTCTCCCTCTCTCTCTCTCTCTCTCTCTCTCGTAAAGAATATCGTCCGGAGGTAGCAAAAAAAAAAAGTCTACCCTTCACTGCCTTCATTATGTGTGCTCACTTTTCCGACCCTTCCACGCGTCTTACTTCTTCCTCGCTGTTCTCTTTCTTCCTCCTTTACCTCACCCATCACTCCGTGCCTCCATATACTTCAGTTCAATTCTTCCACTTCTCCCCTCCTCCATCTCTTTAGCAAAATATTATTCATCACCTCTGGAAAAATTTTACATTCGGCTTCCTTTATCTATACAGTTTCATGGGATTTTTTTTTTTTTAATCTATAGTGTGTGTAGTTAAGAGAAAAAATGTGTACGTTATCAAAATCGACTATAAGCTGAGGGACTATGAGTTGTATACTATCTATATCCAGACGCGTTAATCACTAACAGATCGCCTTCGTGTCATCCCATCCTCCGCCATCAAGCTGCCTTCCCTCCAACTCACACCACCTTCATTCGTACTCCACCCCATCCTTCCATTTTTTCCTCGGTCTTTCCCTTCCCTTTTCCCCCTCCATTTCACACACATTCACTCTCCTATTTAATCTCTCTCACTCTTCATGCTCTAAAAGGGTATGATAAAGACAGTGAGAAAGGGATGATCAAAAGATCCGTGAAGAGGTAGGAGCACTGAAGATAAGAAAGACAAATGTAAGCGCTCTAAGGAAGGCCTGCTATATCACTGCCTGTCACTGAAAAGAAGTGGCCAATATAGAAACACACCGAAGTGGGAAATCTGAATGAATAAGGTGGGAAGAAGAAAGGAGAAAGGGAAATGATAAATCTAAGTTAAAGGGATATAAGAAAGAGAGAGCAGAAAGACACTGTAAAAAAAGGGACAAGAGTGAGTGAGAGGCTAATATTAATGTGTAAATCGAGAAAAAATTAGCTTGATATTTCCCCTCCTCTACTTGTCACTTACTTCTGCTGCCTGATATAATAAACTGAGACTTGGTATGTTTCTCTGCCTTTCCCTGACACTCCTTTATAGCTTCATGCTTCACCTCCTCTACCTCATACTTTCCTCTGCTGTCTAACATTCTTAAACTGAGAGTGGGTATGTTTCTTCGCGTACAGTCCATTCCCTTTAAAATGATGCGTCAAGGTGTAAAGTTACAGACATGCCCCAAGTGTGAAGTGTACTCAGTGGAAGAGTAGACAAACACTTGTCTCTGGCTGTAAGGAGGAGAGGAGAGAGAGAGGTGCTAACGTAAAGAGAATAGCCACTAAAAAGAAGACAATGGTAGTAATGCGAGGCGAAAGAGATGCATGGGAAGGGGGAGAGTGACAAAGAGAGGCGAGGGGAGGAAGCATTAGGGTGAGGAAAGTGGAAAAGAGCAGTGAAATATGCACGTGTAACCAGGGTACGTATGGGGTGGGGGGAGATGCAGGGACGGAGACAGAAGCTGAAAGAGGCAGAGGAAGATCGGTGGAAGGGAGACAAGAAAATGGAAATGAAAGGGAAAGGGACAATAAATGGGAAGGAGAGGAATACAAAGGGATGCTGGAGAGGGAGGGACAAGCAGAATGAGACAGAATGAGGGGAACAAGGAAGCTGCAGAAATCGAGACGGAAGGGAAAGGGACAAAAATGGGAGGGGAGAGGGGAGCAGAATCAGAGAATGTAGAGGAGCACAAAGAAAAGGTGCAAACACACACACACACACACACACACACACACACACACACACACACACACACACACACACACACACACACACACACACACACACACACACACACACATACAGAGAGAGAGAGAGAGAGAGAGAGAATACAAAGAGGCAGCAATGATGAAAATATGGATTACGCCATCTAGCTAAAGCGGATAAAATGTAGAATCAGGAAATGATAATAAATATCTGAGCGAGATTAAACGGAAACGCAGGGTGTGAGGGAGGAAATAAAATCAAGAAAAAATTTAGAGATGATGAAGGGCATGGTAAAGGTAGGATAGAGAAATGTCTTTAACATCCACATTCTTTCTTGACGAGATTACATGAGAGAGAGAGAGAGAGAGAGAGAGAGAGAGAGAGACTGAGGTTGGAATTTAACTCAGTTAATTTTTACAGGTAATAGTGAAAGGCATAATGAAAGGGAGGGATGAGAAGGGATGGGGAAAAACAGTTTACAAGAAGAGAAAGAGAAAAAGGAGGATGGAGGAAATGAGGAATGAAAGTTTAACTGCTCCAAGAGGATCAACTCTGGAGGTTACCTTGGGTAATTTTTGCAGGTGATATCGAGAGGAAAAATGAAAGGAACTGAAATGAAGGGATACAGGGGGGGAGGGGGTGGATTAGTGAAAAGAGAAGATGTGAAAATCTTACGCTTAATTAAATAGGGGTTATGGAATTTAAAGGCAATTTAAGAATGTGTCTGGGGATAGAGAATGGAGAACGGGGATGAGGAACACTACTGCTTGAGAGGAGATTGGCTGGCCTTTAATCGGGGGAGTTTTTCCAAGTGCTATTGCGAGAAAATAATTGTGTGTGTGTGTGTGTGTGTGTGTGTGTGTGTGTGTGTGTGTGTGTGTGTGTGTGTGTGTGTGTGTGTGTGTGTGTGTGTGTGTGTGTGTGTGTGTGTGTGTGTGTGTGTGTGTGATTATATTGTCATAAATAAAAGCAAGTTCCTTTAGTCTCGTATGGACTATATTACAGCATAATAATGCTGCCAAGTACTCTTCTTGCTCAGTATGAATCACCTCTTTCCCCCAGTGAGCGATAGAACAACACAATGATGCCGTTCATTTTCTCTCTGCCCACCCAGCGTCTGACACTTCTCATTACCTCAGACTCATTCATCTCGCTCATGTTCACTCTTCATTGCTGCTGGAGAGGGATGCTTTCACGCCAGCGGAGCTGACAGGTTATATCATATAATTCCTAGCAGGTGCTAATAACCAGAGATCCTCCTATATCAAGGTAATGTTATCTTTCACGTTATTAATTCCATCTTTCTCATATCAAAAATAGACATGAATAACATACGTGAGCATAAGATGTCTTAGGCATAATAACTCACTGGGGAAAAGGTGTAAAAAAGGTTCCAAAATGACTAGAAAACGACCTTTTCTCTCCTCTCTCTTCCCCTCCTTTAACTTACATCCCTCTCCTTCTCCACTCTCTCTCTCTCTCTCTCTCTCTCTCTCTCTCTCTCTCTCTCGACCGTCCCAGTAAGTACTACAGAATATCAAATCTGCACGTCTCAAGTCCAGCTGTTCTTTTAATGTACTATTCTGAATTACGTGATCACTTTTTAACAGCACACGGCAAATAGCAACGTTTTTCTCTGATATCCTTTCCTATACTTGTTTCTGAATCATGATCTTCCTAGTATGATCCAAACGGCCATGTGCAGTTATCATCTTTTCTTTTGTTCTCTGAAAAGTCGAGCATCACGCAGTAAAAAAAAAAATCGTGCCCATATTAGTTATCGTATTTTTCCTGTGTTCTCATGAAAAATTTTGAAGATTCAGAAGGAAAAAAAAATGGTTCCGTGTTAGTTATTGCCTTTCCTATGAAGATGGAAGTCTCACACAGTAGAACACTACAGCCCGTCTTAATGAACGTATTTTCTTGTGTTCATAAGTTCACACAAAATTTCAGCATCACACAGTTCAAGAGGAACACTATGGCGCGTATCCTTGTCGGTCAAGGAAGCTCCCTAACACCTTTTCCAAAAAGATTTATTTGATAATTACACTTTACTGTCCTATTCTGTGTCATATAAATTCTTCCAGTACCGCCATTTCTCTGCGTACATAGCACACAGAAGGATATTAACCACCCATATCCACAAATAAATCGCTGAGGAAGAAGTGCTTGGGAGTCTCCTTAACCGCCGAGAATACGAGCCTAGAACGCGTATCCCTGCCGTTACCGTGGCTCCCTAACACCTGTTACCAGTTTGTCTCGGTACGTTCAAATATTATTGTATTTTATTTCTGTATGTCGATAAAAACATAAAAACATAAACAGCATAAGAGAATAATCCCCTGTAATCCGTAAAATAAATCGCTCAGGAACATGTGCTAGAGAGCCTGCTAATACGACAAGACTCGGACTACACCCGTATTCTCATCAGTCTAGGAGGCTTTGTAGCACATCTTCTTCAGTAAATTATGTTTTCTTTTAAACCTGCCTATGCTAGTGTGTGCTATTCATATCACTCTAATATCGAAGCAGTTTAAACAAAGTGCAAGAATATATTACATACCAGATACAAAAATAAACTAATAAGGAGGAGGTGCTATAATACCTTGTAATCTGACGTGATGCTGTTTTAGCAGCAGGCACAGGAGGTATCCCAGGAGGCGTAAACAATCGACTGGACATCTCGTGGCTTCAGACTCAACGCTGTGATGGCGATCCGAACTGTTTTGAAATGTGATACTCGTAAAAATTGAAGGTTCAACTGCGCGCTCTTCTCAGGGTGCGGCCACGCTTGTCCGAAACATGTGATCGCCAGGATGAAACGAATCACAGGGTTAGTGATGCTGCACTACCAATGTCCGAACCTTGGACCGAACCCTGTATCTCATTTCCTACTGACGATCACGAGCTCCATTCAAGGGTGGCCGCGCTCTTATGGCGTAATGCAGGCTCACCATTTCTATAGACCCTTTCTGAGGCCGTAAAATTTAATTGAGAACGCATAGGTGTGACGGACCCTCGATTTTTTCTTTTTTACATAGTAAATTTTGATTGTATGTGATGACAGAATATATCTGCCTTTTCTTTGCCGTTGTTTGTAAGGAGGAAGAGAGATATTCCATAAATGACTATCAGATAATAGGAGCTTCTTTAAACCTGCTCATTTTCTGTTTAATAGTATGTCCGTTACTTGTGTGCACAGTCTCATGTATACCTTATCCTTGATTTGATCCCGTCACTTCCGCTGTTATAATCCCTTCAGTCTGATGACATTTTACCCACGATCAACAGACGATTACTTATTTATCAGCAAGGGTTTTTCATATTAGTAAATTGGATATCTCAACCAATTCTTAAGTTACAGGATAGATAGAAACCAATTTGGAAATGGCATAAAAATCCTCAGTTATTTTCATTTTCATAGACAACCCGTAATTCCCAATAGTTTTTCCGTAAATCGAGGAAAAGGATTTTTTCTTTTTTTTTTTATAAAACAGACTAGCGTAACAGTCGGCTGCGCAAGAAGTAACGGTCTAAGGTTGCGTTAGTAGCGCAGCAGTATTTTCCAACGACTGCCGAGAGAGTTGGTTTTAGGGAGTGTGAGAGAATATTTTTGGTGTAATCGAATAAGTTCTTTTTAGTTCTTTCATGTCAGGAAATCAGAAGAAGATGATGAGGCACATGAGACAATGTAAGCATTGCCTGACTTGCGCTCTTGCTCGCTCGAACACGCTCCACACTTTCAGTGTGGACGCCTATTACTCGTACATATTTAGGTATTCTTACAAAGCACGTATGTATATTGTTAAAAAATCCAGCAATAACATACCTTCAACAGGAAGGTAATGAAATAAAATCCACATCGTTTTCATTGCCTCATTATGTCGGGTGATGTATTTTTGTTTTTACCTTCAGATGATACATATATACATACGACCTTAATCAAAATCTTCAGTACTAGAAACGAATAAAATTGTTAGACAAAATAGCCTTGTAGTAGTGTGAGTAATGCCTTTATTACGATGACGTACACTGTATTGTATCTTGGTATCGCCACACAATGCTAGGCAAAAAAAAAAAAAATGGAGAAAACACTAAGAACAATGGATAACAAAATGTGGATGATAAAACTGGTTGGAGCTGAGTATGCAAATCGTGGCAAAAAAATAAATGGCTAGTAAGTGGAAAAAGAGCAACGGTGGAGAAATATTATGGGTAAGTTTAGGACAACCATAAAGAATGAAGAAAATAAGAGAGCACTAGGAAGGAGCGCAAGAAAAGGTGTAAGCTGTGTGTCAGGAGTTACTTTAAGTTGTGAAGGGAAGCAAAGGGCAGCTGAGAAGTAGACGAGGCTTCATGAAAGAACCGGGCAAAATAATTTGGAAAGAGAAGAAAGGAATCATTTAGAAACCCTGCAGACTGTAAAAAGGAGAGAGAGAGAAAGAAATGGCCGCTGCACGAAAATAACGAAAAAGATTTGGGTGAAAACATTTTTTAACGTGAATGAAAGGCTTATCCAGTAATACCATAGCTCGAAAAAAAAGATAATAAAAAATCGTGAGTTGTATTGAAAAAAAGTTATAAGTAAGGGTAAATTGGGGTAGGAAGCTGGGGTTACCACAGAGTCTGCCTTTGCAGACACAAGGAATATATGAAGTGAGTGGATGAGTGAGATTATAGTCTGATATGAATGAAACAGCAGACGGAGTCATCGAGTGCTTTGTGGGGCAAATTCAGCTGAACAGATCATGAGAAAGATGATGAGGGGGGGGGGAGGAGGGCTATAAGAGGCAGGTACAAAATTCCCAGGTGTGTTATGAAAACCACTTCGTATGGTGAAGCAGGTGTGGGCTGGATGGAAGTTTATGTGAGGATTTCTTTTTTTGTATTAAAAGGTTTATATACATATGTATGAGTATGTGGGGTGAGAGTGTTCCATTTTGTGTGTGTGTGTGTGTGTGTGTGTGTGTGTGTGTGTGTGTGTGTGTGTGTGTGTGTGTGTGTGTGTGTGTGTACGCGAGCACACTAAAGTAATCTTGCCATACATAACTGTCACCTAGGAAATATCTTTCTCGGGTTACATTTCCCCTGACTACAACTTCAACATTTGGAGCCTGTTTCAGTAAGATGGTTTAAGTTTTATTTTAATAAGGCAAATACCGAAGATTGTATCAGCTCCAAAAACGATCTGTAATTAGTGGTGGGGTTAATGACGGTAATCTCTGCTACTTCTTGTTCGAAGAGTCTTCCCCTGGCTAGAAATCGTGTGGTGTTGAACTGGCATAAAATATAAATACATCAATGTATTGAAGGGGATTAACATAAAAATATGAAGAACAGTCGATTAAATCTGTGCTATTAAACGGCACGGGAATTTTGTTTTTCACTTGAGTACCAGCAGAACATCTGTGCACAATAAAAGCTGGCTGCAGAATGGAGTGACGAATGAGGTGCCGATGGGGAGGGTTGGAGGATTTATTGTGAGGGTGAGGGTGTTGTGTTGAGGAGTCAAAACAGATGACACAGGAGAGAGGAGGGGAAGTGAGGTGTGACGACTGATGTGCAGCAGTGTAATAAACTTTTCAATGTAAGAGGTTAGAAGAAAAGATTAGAACAATGCATTTGCATATACAGGTACACAGATTAACCTACTAGACCAAAAGACGTTCATTTGGTTATACGGTTACCATCGAACAGAGTAATGTTTTCCCGGGCTATAGGAAACAGTTTGGCTTGTCTCCCACCACTGTCACCTGAACATAGCACTGTCAAATGAGTGGATGGTGGGCACACGCACCTGCCACTATAATTTCCTCTCCACGGCTCAACTCATTAGCTGGATTATACGAACTTTGTATCATGTTCCTGCTAACGG
Organism: Coenobita brevimanus; assembly: GCF_032717465.1. Taxonomy (NCBI): domain Eukaryota; kingdom Metazoa; phylum Arthropoda; class Malacostraca; order Decapoda; family Coenobitidae; genus Coenobita; species Coenobita brevimanus. The sequence goes on along the minus strand of NW_027643777.1, from coordinate 161,963 downwards.
TGGATGATTTTATTGAGCTCAGGGAAACAACTGCAGAAGAAAATAATATATATATCATCCAATCTTCTTTTTTACCACCATGAGCGTGGAGGCAATGGACGAGGGTACTCAGTCCTGACATTCAAGGGAAGCACGACCGTCCTCGCTTCTTTCAAAGTGGCATTATATTAGCAATAAACCTCAGCCACCTCTCTGACGTAACTCTCTTGGTGTCCGGCTGGAATGCCTTAAGTAACTCGATCACCAGGCGTTATTGGTTACCATCATATGTTGTAAACAGTCTCCTCTAGGCTTATCACTCAGTATTAAGTAACTTGAAGGCAGCACTACATCGAATGAGTGGATAGTGGGCGCTCCCACATTCAACTAAAATGGCAATAAGTAGGTGAATAAAAAAAAAAAGTGAAATATCGTCATGAATATCATTTTTTGCTGATGACTAAAACCTTTGTGTTTTATTCTAGCAAACTCCATATAATTTTCGTCACATCGAAGTAAATCACACTAAACACTCGTCCTAGATTCTCTCTCTCTCTCTCTCTCTCTCTCTCTCTCTCTCTCATATTTCCCATTCTTTCCTCGCGCCCTGATTGTTTCTTAATTCCTTCATCATCAGAACAATTACTAGCCTCTTTTTTTCACCCAGCATTCAATGTATTCTTCTGTTGGTTTCCACGCAAAATATTTTTAACTTAATTTATTTTTCGTCTCCAGCAGCCCTAATTTCCACCTTGGCATCCCTCTCTCTCCCACCCCAAGCATATTTATCTGCTTCGTAACATATGCACCCTCACCCTCTCTCTCTTTTTCTTTTTCCTCTTTTACTCTCTGTTATTCTTCTTTCTTTGTGCTCTCTCTTGTCTTTTCATTGCGGATGTATGCTCCCATTCTTACAATCGTGGTCAAGAGTTTGCAAACTATTTTGTCTCTTAAGTAGTTTTCTTTTTCCTTTGCCGTTTAATATTTGCACACTGAGATAGGATTGTTACGTGTTTGGTTGTACTGTAGATACTCCTCAGCTATGAATCGTCAAGGAAGACACTGATGGATGCTACGTGTAAAACAGACCAAGTGGAACAGTAAAGGAACTTTAGACTGCTTTATATTTATACCCAAATCCAAATCGAATAGTCCGTTGTTTGATCCTGCATACTGAAAAGAAAGTATGTGTAAGAACTTAATAATACTGATGTCAGTTACCAGCCACATCATGAGTGTAAGTGTTTCGTTTACTGACACATTTACCAACCAATAACTATTGTCGCAGTCACACAGTGCAACACAGGGGCTTATAGAAAAGGTAATTGAAATCCATCAGTAACATTCTGGGATACCTTGTAGACCAACAAACAAAAAACAGTCCTGAACCGGGACTCGAACTCAGATTACCGCAAAATTCAATAAGCTCTTCCTTGACCTATGACCAACGTAGCCAACAAAATTTCACTGAAATCCATTTATAACAAAAAAACAAACAGACAAACAGGGGTGAATACATAACCTCCTCCAACTTCGCTGGCGGAGATAATAATGGTAATGGGAGGATGAAAAGAGGCAGGGGGAGTCCAGGAAAGAAGTAGCATACCATGAATACTTAACAGAGAGAGAGAGAGAGAGAGAGGAAAAAAGAAGATAGTGTACTACAGACAAGAAAAAGGAATATAGAGAAGACAGAAGAGGAGACAAACTGCAAACAAAAGGGAAAAGAGGAATGAGAGAAGAAACAGAAGAGAAAATAAAGGAGGGATGAGGAGGACATGAGAAATTATTTAAAGTAAACAAAGGAATTTGAAGTGTGAGAAAACTGAGAGAGAAGAGAAGAGAGAACGTGCAGGACAAGAGAGAGAATCAAGAACGAACAGAAGTGGAGGAAGGAAAGGAAAAGGGGAATGAAAAGGAAGAAGAAAAAGAGGTAAGAGATGTTAATTAAGGATAGAAATGGTAAACAATGAGAAAGGAAAAAGAAAGGACAAATGACAAGTGAAATAATGAAGAAGAGAAGAAAGGGAAAACAATAGGAAGAAAAGTGAGAAGAAAAAGAGGAAAATGGAGGAAGCAAAAAAGAGAAAGGGAAAAGAAGAGTAAGTGGAGAGAGAAAAGGCCAGAGAATAATGGAGGAAAATGAAGAGAAAAAAGTGAAGAAGAAAAAGGGGGAAATAGGAGAAAGGAGCCAGAGGAGAAGATATAGAAAAAAAGGAGGAAGACAAAAACCAGAAACCAGGTGGAAGAGAGAAGAAAAAGGGGGAAAAGGGGAAAAAAGACAGTGGCTAAGAAAAAGGAAATAAAAAATGGAATAAAGTGAGGAATTGAAGAAAAAAAGAGAGGACACGAAAGGAAGCAGTAAACGAAAAAAAATAGCTGCAGAAAAAAAGGCGCCAAATGAGTGGACTAGGGAAGAAAAGAGAAATAAGGGAAAGAAAAGTGGTGAAAAGAGGAAGAAAAACTTAGAAGGGAACACAGAAATCAAGAAAGGAAGAGGGAATTTTAAGGCAGAACAGTGACAGAGTATAGAAGATGAATTGCAGAAGGAAAGCCTAATGGTGAGGTTAAGGGGACATCTGTATGCAAACTACCATGGAAATTGTTGGCGTTTGTGGCGTAGTTCACAAAGACGCTAGACAACCGGCAAGGTTGGGAGGGAGGCAGAGTAGAGAGAGGGAGGCAGAGTAGGAATAAAGGAGGGTATGAGGAGAAAGAAGATGGCGTGAAAAGAAAGGAGGGAAGGAAGGAATAATATATTCGCAGGATGCTGAAACAGAGGAAATAACAAGGGAGGTAGGGAAGGAGAGTAGGAAGTAGGAAGGAAAGTAGGAATAACGGAGGGTAAGAGAGAGACTAGGAAGAACGGGGGGTAGGAAGGCAAGGAAGGAAGGTAACACAAGCATAGGAGGCAAAAACAGTGATGCAGCAAACGGAATGAGGGAGGATAGGAAGGGATGAGGAGAACAAAAAGGAAAACGTAGAGATAAAGGAGGGAAAACTAGGAATATGTGATGGACTGAAGGTAAGTTGAAAGGGAAGGAAGCAGGGAGAGTGGATAGGAATAAAGAGAGAAGGAAGTGAGGGTGGAGAGGAATAAAGAAGGAAGGAAGGCAGAGGGATAAAAAAAGGAGGGAGCGAGACGTGGAAAGGAAGGGACAAAGGAAGGAATAACAGGCGTGGGAGACAGAATAACAGAGGATGCAGGCGATGGAAATGAAAATGGAGGATGAGTGAAAATTTTTGAGGGAACCCAAGAAAAACAGAGAGAAAAAAAAAAAAGAAAAAAAGGCGAAAGGAAAAGTAATAGACAAAAACAGAATGCCCATTAGTAGACAAAATTTCGTACAATATTTTACCTGTTTTATTTCTCACTGTCCTGAATTGGCTCGTGTTGTGCAGCATACACAGACTTGGTATTATTTTCTTCTCACAGGTGATAATTTTTCGTTTGACGTATCACGAGGGATAGTGGCAGGGATATCCTAAGTGCATAGCAGAAACACTTATATAGAAGGAGAACTTTTGTCACGGGCTGTACAGTACATGACTCTACTGTGATGTCTTATCGAGGAAATAATATCGTAAAAAAACAAGAAGAAATTTGATAATAAAGTAATAACATTTCACAGAGATTACAAGAAGTTGGAAATATAAAAACAGGGATGAAAGTAGAGAGGAAAGAAATATGAAACAGCAAAAACCAAAAGCGGAGGAAAGAGAATCTCAATAGAGGAAGATGGGAGAGTGATGGAAAGATGATAGGATTAAATGAAGCTTAATACTGAGGAGAGAACAAATGGAAGGTGGGGGAAAGGGATGGTGGAGACTAAGGGAGGAGGATGGTGAGGATTAGTGGAAGGAGAGGGGTGATGGAGATTGCGGAAGAGGGAAGAGGGATAACGAAGATAAATGGGGAAAGGGGGAGATGACTGAGACTAAATGAGCGGGGACACTGAGATTGGGGTACAGAAATAGTGTAGACTGAGGGATAGCCATGGTGGAATTAAGGGAGGAGAAGAGGAAAGTGGAAAGTGAAGGAGAAGAATAGAGGAACTTGATGGAGAGGGACGAGGCAGTAGAGATTGCTGGAGAAAGATGATGAAGGCTGAGGGAGAAGACAATGGAGACAGAAAGAGAGATGGCAGACTGACAATAAATCAGTCAAGTACACACACACACACACACACACACACACACACACACACATTATATATATATATATATATATATATATATATATATATATATATATATATATATATATATATATATATATATATATATATATATACGAAAGACAATATAAGTAAGGAGTATGATTCCCAGTGGTGCTAAAATTATGAGTTTGATTGATCCTCCTTAATTGGGCGTCTTCATGAACAAGCTTTTTGCGGCAGGTAGTCTGGAAAATAATCCGATTAAAAAAGAAAAACTTGTATAAGCTGCCTTCCTCGACTTGGGAGGTAAAGTGGCCATCCTTCGATGCTTCAGCCAAGTTGTGTTGAGGATTTTCGTAACATTTCCCATAATTCATATAGCATATTGCTCTAATGTATCCACTTGTATGATACTGATGTAAATTATGTTGATGTTAAAACTACATCAACTACAAAGGTACCGGAGCCAACCCACCCCTGAATCACATCATCTTTACGTTTCTGCCCGGAATCGTGCTAAGTCTGTTCTTCGCTCTACTAAAAATAATTTCATCCATACTAAATGCTCTCAACTCTCCAACTCGAATTCTTCCCGCTCCTTCTGGCACCTTGCCAAAAATCTTTCTAACAACTTTACCTCATCATCCTTCCCTCCTCTTTTCTACTCTGATGGTTCTGTACCTATTTCTTCTACTGATAAAGCAGATCTCTTCGCACAGACTTTCTCCTCCAATTCCACCTTAGACGATTCTGCTGCTGTTCCTCCATCACTTCTCCCCTCTGACTTCCTCATGGCTGACATTAAAATTTCTTCAGTTGATGTATTTTCTGCCGTCACTGGCCTCAGTACTAACAAGGCATATGGGCCTGATGGGGTCCCTCCTGTTGTTCTCAAGAACTGTGCTTCTGTGCTTACACCCTGCCTAGGCAAACTCTTTCGCCTTTGTCTGTCAACTTGTACCTTTCCTTCTTGCTGGAAGTTTGCTCTCATTCAGCCAGTCCCAAAGAAGGGTGACCACTCCCAACCCTCCAACTATCGTCCAATTGCTTTAACGTCCTGTATTTCAAAAGTTTTCGAGTCAATTCTTAATAGAAAAATTTTAAGGCATCTTTCCTATCACAACCTTCTTTCCGATCGTCAGTATGGGTTCCGGCAGGGACGCTCCACTGGCGATCTTCTCACCTACCTTTCAGACTCCTGGTCATCCTCCTTTCGGGACTTTGGCGAAAGCTTTGCCATTGCACTTGACATCTCAAAGGCTTTCGATCGAGTCTGGCATAAATCTTTAATTTCCAAACTGCCCTCCTACGGTTTCTATCCTTCTATCTGTGCCTTCATCGCTAGCTTCCTTTCTGGTCGTTCTATAGCCGCTGTTATAGACGGCCATCGTTCTTCTCCTAGATCTATCAACAGTGGTGTTCCTCAGGGCTCTGTCCTATCACCAACTCTCTTCCTTTTATTCATCAATGATCTTCTAAGCTGTACATCTAACCCTATCCACTCATATGCTGATGACTCCACCCTTCACCTTTCCATTCGGTTCCCACAACGCCCATCTCAACAGTTACTTCAACAAACAAGGGATGAGGCTATGGCACACCTAATGTCTGACTTGGCTCGTATCTCTGACTGGGGTAAAAATAATATGGTTGTCTTTAATGCATCTAAGACTCAGTTCTTACACCTTTCAACCCGACAAAATCTTCCACAGGTATACCCACTAATGTTTAATAATATTCAGCTTAATCCTACATCATCCTTGAACATGCTTGGGGTTTCATTTACTCGGGACTTATCTTGGAAAGATCATATTACATCTCTTGTAAAATCTGCTTCCAAGAGATTGGGTGTGTTAAGCCGACTCCGCTCTTTCTTTACCCCTGCGCAATTGTTGACTCTATACAGGGGTTTTATCCGCCCCTGTGTGGAGTACAACTCTCATGTGTGGGGAGGCTCCCCTCATACAGCTCTTCTCAATAGGGTGGAGTCAAAGGCTTTCGTCTCATTAACTCTCCTCCTCTTACTGACTCCCTTCAACCTCTGTCTCTTCGCCGCACTGTTGCATCTTTATCTCTTTTCTATCGCTACTTTAATGGTCACTGCTCCTCTGAACTGTCTGCTTGCATTCCTTCACCTCTACGACGGGCGCGTAGCACCCGTCTGGCAGCAGACTCTCATCCTTTTTCTGTCCAACTCTCTAATGCAAGAATTAACCGTTACTCCCAGTCTTTCATTTATGCAACAGGTCAACTCTGGAACTGTCTCCCTCTGTCTGTATTTCCTGCTGCCTATGATCTCCAGTCTTTCAAACGCAGTGTGTCCAGGCATCTCAAAATGATCGGATCTTGAATTTGGCTCTATATTGTATTTTGTTTTTCTCTTGGAGGGAACTGTTACTGCGGGCTCATGGCCTTTGGTTCCTTCTTCCTCGCAAAAAAAAAAAAATAAAATAAAAAAGTTGGATGAGTGGGTTGGAGGAAGGGGGTCATTTGGGTGGGTGGGTTGGTGGGAGGGGGTCAGATGGGTGTGTGGGAGGGGGCTAGTGGGGGAAAGGAAGGGTACACAACCAATATAGTCCAGTTGGAACTTTCTGCACGAGTTATCCAGTTATTGTGTGAGTTTTCCACATCTCTTACTGAGTTTATGAAAGATTTCTTGGAGTGAATGACTAAAAAAGAAAAAATATCCATACCCCCATGACTTACAAATCGTCTCCATCATACCTTTTAGTACATTATCTTCTATTTTCTTGTAATTCTTGTGACGGCTGGACAATATTACTGGGTTTAGGAGATACCACGAGAAGTAAGAGAGAGATAGGCCTATATTCTTCCTAGTGTCATATTACTTTCACTTAATTACCTCCAAACACTTTTATTCATGCTACCACCGAGCGATTTCATTCGGCACAGGAGGGACCCAACGTAGTATTGGATTTAAGCGTGACTCAGGGAGTTTGCATATTTCGTAACACTTATTTCTTGGCCATTTATTTTTCTTATTAACACCTTTTTCCCTCTGGTATATAACTGAGACAAACCGCGCCGATAACATGAACATTAACACCATAAAAGAGTATCTAAGCGTAATACTCTTAATTAATCGCAAAGTGCTACGAACCTCTAGCATTTATAATACGGACTTAAGCCACATGAGAACAAAGATCTATACTATCAGGCGACTGCACTCAGCTTGGGACGGGCCCTTCGTGTACAGCGTGACTTAGAGGTCATGACGCCACAGCCAGTGTCCAATCTGTCACTGGCAACAGCTGCGTTCATGTCCTCTCTTTATTTTTCACCCCGAGAGCAGAGACTTATGACCCATTATGCAGACAGATGAAGGAGTGCTTTTTCTGCTTGTGTATGTGTGTACAGCGAATGAATGTGTTTGAATGGATGAGTAAATGGGGAGTGTGTTGTCCTGTCTCGGCTACCTCCTTTTCCTTGGGGGAAGCAGCCTAGGTATATAGATAGATAGATAGATAGTATGTGTGTGGGGGGGGTGTAGAGGAGGGGGGACAATGGGGGCATGGTGAGTACTGGGCGTTGAAGCTGCCTGGCTATACATGCGTTCCTCAACTATAGGCTTGAAGTAGACAGCTAAGGGCGTGTTCGTTGTGGTGTAGTGGTAAAGGTGGAGTGAGGATGTGGTGGGTGTTGAGAAAGAGTTACTGGAATGGAGAGAAAGGAACGTGGTAGAAGGAGCAATTTGGGTGTGGTATATGTTGAGAAATGTTGCTGGAGAGGTGAGAAGGGAACATAGTAGAAGGTGCACTGAAGTGTGGTGTGTGCTGAGAACTCGTGCTGGAAAGGAGAACGAATTTTGTAGGGTGCAAAAGGCAGGAAAAATAGACAGCGAAAGAAACAGGGTCATTTCATATAGAGCAGTGGTTCCCCTGCATCATCCTTGAACATGCTGGGGTTTCATTCACTCTGGACTTATCTTGGAAAGATCATATTGCATCTCTTGTAAAATCTGCTTCCAAGAGATTAAGTGTGCTAAGCCGACTCCGTACCTTCTTTACCCCTGCACAGTTGTTGACTTTATACACGGGTTTTATCCGCCCCTGTGTAGAGTACAACTCTCATGTATGGGGAGGCTCCCCACATACAGCTCTTCTCAATAGAGTGAAGTCAAAGGCTTTTCGTCTCACTAACCCTCCTCCTCTTACTGGCTCCCTCTGTCTCTTCGCCGCATGTTGCATCTTTATCTCTGTTTTATCGCTACTTCAATGGTTACTGCTCCTCTGAACAGTCTGCTTGAATCCCTCCACATCTACGACGGATGCGTAGCACCCGTCTAGCAACAAATTCTCATCCCTTTTCTGTCCAACTCTCTAATGCAAGAGTTAACCGTTACTCCCAGTCCTTCATTTATGCAACAGGTCAACTCTGGAACTGTCTACCTTTGTCTGTATTTCCTACTTCGTATAATCTCCAGTCCTTCAAACGCAGTGTTTTCAGGCATCTCGAAATGAACGGATCTTGAATTTGGCTCTCTTTTGTATTTTTTTTTTTTTTCCTTGGAAAGAACTGTTTGCGGGCTCCTAGCCTTTGGTTCCTTCATCCTCCCTTAAAAACAAACAAACAAACAAAAACTCGTGCGCTCACCCCTGGGGGTGCGTGAGATGATCGCTGGGAATGCGCAAGAAAAAAATTGTAATGGCGGAATTTATGTCTCGACATTAACTGACATTATTTTAAGACTAACCTATGCGTACGCATCATCGGAGTTGACTGTTTCCTTAAGTTTGATATTTACCCGGGCTCTGAGTACATCCAACCAGCCAGCAGTTTACGTTTTCGCTCAGTTTCGATAGTTATCGCTCAAAGCCTCATACCTTGTGTACTCAAAACGCGCAACTAATGGACGAAATTTAAAAGACTTGACCGAAACTCAGTAATCCTGGACCCGTGACTGATGCGAGTGAGAATGTAACATCACTCCTTTTGTTTTCGTTTCGTGACCTGTGGTATGTACGACTAACGAAATGAAATGAGCGACAAAACCTGCAGATCAGACTGATATGAGGAAATGTGACAGAGAATAAAATAAAGTAACTGTACTATCATGCAACCAGTGCCGACGTGTGGTTAAGTGTACGATCATGCAACCAGTGCCGACGTGTGGTTAAGTGTACTATCATGCAACCAGTGCCGACGTGTGGTTAAGTGTACTATCATGCAACCAGTGCCGACGTGTGGTTAAGTGTACTATCATGCAACCAGTGCCGACGTGTGGTTAAGTGTACTATCATGCAACCAGTGCCGACGTGTGGTGAGTGGTCTGTGTTAACCGGATTGGACGCGCGCGATTCCTTATCAGTGATCGCAGGGCCTCGGGACTCGGGTGCCTTGACCGGCCTAGTAGTCTGTCAGTTGCATTCAGAGTGGGAGGGTGTTAAGTTACAAATTCGTTCAAATCCCGGAAACTATCAGAAAAGAAAAATCCTGAAAAGCAGTCCATGGCCATATCGTCTGGTGAAGGAGGGGCGAGTGCCACTAATGAAGAGGGCCGGAGAGAAGCACATGAAAAAAAGAGACATGGTGGAATAAAATGATATGCGACAGCAGAGTGAATCGGAGGGACGGGATGGAGTGAAACGGCAGAATGAACAGCGAGACCTACTCAGTCGGAAAGATAGAGTTGAAGAATGTGAGAAGAAAAGTAAAAAAAAAAAAAAAAAAAAAAAAAACGCAAATATGATGAAAGGTACAGTCGCAAGCTAATGGGACAGATACACGAGCACACACACCTTGGGGTCGCTTCTACCCGTCGAGTTACGGGGGAGGGGGACGAGAAAGAGGAAGGGAGGGGGGAGGTTGTGGAGGGGCCGGTGGAGGGAGGAAGGGCAGGAGGGGGAGGGGAGGAGAGGCGCAAACGAGCATGGCTGGCTGAGTTGGAAGGTGGTAGGTGGTTATCAGGTATTACGTTGTCTTACGGATTTAGGTTTAATATTGGGTGAGGTGTATGAATCATGACATCTATGATATCATTGATATGGACTTTTCATTTAAATTTACCCTCAATTTAAGGATACAGCACAACGGTGCCTCATTAGATTCGAGCATAAAGCCACGAACGTGAACCTAAGGGTTCATACTGGCTAAACCAAAGTGAAGAGGGCTATAGCAGCACTATGGGTATCATGATACCCATAGTGCTGCTATAGCCCTCTTCACTTTGGTTTAGCCAGTATGAACCCTTAGGTTCACGTTCGTGGCTTTATGCTCGAATCTAATGAGGCACCGTTGTGCTGTATCCTTAAATTGAGGGTAAATTTAAATGAAAAGCCCATATCAATGATATCATAGATATCATGATTCATACACCTCACCCAATATTAAACCTAAATCCGTAAGACAACGTAATACCTGATAACCACCTACCACCTTCCAACTCAGCCAGCCATGCTCGTTTGCGCCTCTCCTCCCCTCCTCCTCCTGCCCTTCCTCCCTCCACCGGCCCCTCCACAACCTCTCCCCTCCCTTCCTCTCTCTCACCCCCCCCCCCCGCATATCTCGACAGGTAGAAGCGACCCCAAGGTGTGTGTGCTCGTGTCTCTGTCCCATTAGCTCGCGACTGTACATCGCCTTGGGGTTTACATGGACTGGTGATGCTCTCCACAATGTGTTCTTTGTTGTGAAGTTCTAGCTAACAGCTGTCTCAAGCCCTCGTACTTACGTCGCCATCTACAAACTAAACATAGCAACTTGAAAGACAAGCGAGTAGATTTTTTTCAAGTGCAAAAGGGAAGAATTAAGAAAATACAAACAACTCTTGGCATCACATTCAGGTTTTGGATCTAGCAAAGACGCTCTACGAGCATCTTACCTTGCTAGCTACATTTTAGCAAAAAAAAAAAAAAATAAATAAATAAAACGACTGTGGAAGATGTATACTTGCCAGTGGCAACAGACTTGGTAAACTGCATGTTTGGGGGAAAAGGCAGCGAAAAAGCTGGATATGATACCACTTTCCAACAATACTGTGGCCGCCGCATTGACAGTGTCATCAAATAAATATTCTCTGCCAGCTGCTAAGTCGCATCAAGGACAGTGAGTTTTACTCCCTGCAGATTGATGAGTCAACGGATACTGCAAATCTGGCAAATCTTTTGGTTTATATTCGTTTCTTGTATGAAGGCACAGATCACGAGGAATTTTTTTGTCGGCCTCTTGCAACTCGTACAACAGAAGACATTTTTAATTTAATTAACAATTTCATGAAAAACATTGGGATTGAATGGGAGCGCTGCGTGGGAATAAGTACTGATGGAGCAATGTCAGTGCCAGGGAAACATAAAGGAATTGAAGCTTGTATCAGGAAAACTGTTCCTTCAGTTCCTGGGTTCACTGCTGCATTCACAGAGCGGCTCTTGCCTCAAAATATGCCAGCTGAGCTGCTGTCTGTTCTTAATGATTCAGTGAAAATGGTCAGTTCATCAAAGCTCTCCCACTAAATTCAAGGATTTTCACAGCTGTGTGCAACGAAATGGGCAGTGAACATGAGACTCTACTTTTGCACACACAAGTGCGATGGTTATCCAGAGGTAAAGTTTTGAGAAGACTTTTTGAGCTTCGATGTAAAGTTCAGCAGTTTTTTGTGGATCACCCATTTGACTTGTCGTCTTGCCAGTATTATGAAGACTGGCTGCAAAAACCTGGATTCTTGGCAGACATTTTTTTCAGTTCTGAATTAAATAACGTTAAGTCTCCAGGGTGTCAGTTCCACAGTGTTCAACACACAAGGTCGAAGCAATGATAAAAAAATTAACATTTTGGTCAAGCTGTGTAGATTTAGATCCCCTTCAGTGCTTTCCACTGCTACATGACGTCACTGAAACAAGTGAAATCGTCTTGAAAGAGCATGTGAAAGTCTCATTCTTGAACACCCCAAACAACTGAGCCAGCAGCTACGAAGATACTTTCCTTCCGGAGACCCATCTCACGCCTGGATACGCAACTCATTTGAAGTTTCATTATCTCACATCTGTCATTTAAGGAACAGGAACAGCTACTGGAGTTGTCATCTGATGGAGGACTGCAAATACAGTTCAAACAAAAACCACTCGTGGATTTCTGGGCACAGGTCATGGAAGAGTACTGTATACTGACTTATCCATGCGAGCATTGAGAGTATTGATGCCCTTTGCCACAACATACCAGTGTGAGGCTGGTTTTTCTGCCCTCACGGCAGTGAAGACGAATTATCGCCAAAGGATGGAGGCTGAGAAAGATCTGAGAATTAAAATTTCTTCAACTGCTCCCAGCTTTGCTGACCTTGTGCTGAAATGCAGGCCCATCCATCCCACTAACTACTAACAGGTAAGCACCAACATATTTTCAGGAACATAATCTTTTCTTGACAAAACTCCTCTTTATAATTTGGCATTATCTCTCATATTCATAATGTGACACATAATCACATTATTTTATAATCTGATGTGAGTGATATTCAGTTATTGTCATTAAACGTGTGAGCTGTATAAACGTAATGAAAATGTGATCATGCAGGTATTAATAAATGGTAACAAAAGTTGTGGTGGCAGTAGGAGGGGGGTGCGTGGACTCGGTCATAACCTGGAAGGTAGTACGTGGCCTGAAAAGTTTGGGCTAGAGTGATGCAGAACACCGTAAATCCACGCCAGCAAGCACGTAATCTGGACGCGACCAAATGTTGGGAGCCCTCGATATTCACGACTATGAGCCTGTAGGCGAAGGGCGGAACACTAATCACCCTCCCCGCAAACACTTAAATAAAAAAAAGTCCCCCACACAGTAACTTCGGGCCGTAAAGGGATAATGAAAAGCATCTTATGCTTTCTAGATAATGAGCTAAAATATATATATATATATATATATATATATATATCTATATATCTATATATATATATATATATATATATATGGCCAAAAAACTTGTACTGCCTCACAGATCTAACTTATAAGCAACATTTCTCAATGGCCTGCAGGGAGATCCATCAGCACAGTGGATCTTATGAGTAAATATGACAAGCTACCTCGTTTCTCTGATAAGTTAATGGGCAGTACCAGCAGACAGACGGATTCTTGTGTTAATATTACTCTGATTTCTTGGCCTAGTCGCTTGGTTTTCATCTGATGGGACCGGGAGGGTTAGACAGAGCCTTCATTAACCGCTTCCTTTGGTGTAAAATCTGGAAGCAACCCAAGTGAAAAGAAAAAAGAAAGTTGGTGTAGTTCAGTACTTCTGTATAGTTCTGAACAACATAAAAAAGTATAAACAACAACAGGAAAGGACAAGAAAGTAGTAGTAGTACCAGTAGTAGTGGTAGCAATGGTGGTAGTAGTAGTAGTAGTAGTAGTAGCAGTACGTGAATCTAGTGGACAGCAGGCTGACACTACTCTTCTGCAGCCCACCACCATCCTTTCAGGGGATAAAAAGGCGAACTAGGGACGTTTGCATAACTGGGTAGCTTCATCACCCATTCATATCTTTGCCACCACGTGAAGGGTCCCTCTCCAGCATTATAAGGACGACACTAGGATCTCTCTCTCTCTCTCTCTCTCTCTCTCTCTCTCTCTCTCTCTCTCTCTCTTCCTGGCTTATTTGTTCAGAACCGGTACACTGTTGACTGATAAAACTGAGTTGCCATCGACAACCAACACTCAGACCAATTTTATGTTCATGTGTAAACAACCACACCACGAGATCAGATAGAACGTTATAGCGCTTTACGTGACAACGAAGAGAGGAGAGGGGAGGGAATGGGGTGAATGGGGCAAGCCTTTAAAGATCTATGTGCTTTATTACCCTCGTGGGAAAAGAATATTAACATGCTTGATGCCTTATTTAGAGCAGCCTAAGAAAATTGAGCTGCAGAGCTATGTTACAGTAGGTTATACTGTACAGTATGTATAGGTCTGAGTTTTATAGTAAGGAAGAGACCTAGACAGCAATGTTAGGCTCTATGTATAATCAATATTATGTAGGATGGAGAAATGACATAGACAGCTGTGAAAGACTACAAGTATAATCAGAAATTCTGTAGTATGGAAATAAGAATTCTGCGTTAAGGAAAAATAACGTAAGGAGTTACAGTAGGTTAGGCTATAACTCAGAATTCTGTAACATGGAAAAATATGAAAAAAAGTTAGGAAGGGACTGCATGATCTCACAAAACCACATGTGGAAAAATATGAAAAGGGTTAGCAAGGAACTTCAATATTCAACAAAGGCAAACATGAAAACAACAGATGGGTACGACTGCATGTAGTGATAAACCCGTATGGCGTTCTGTAATAGGGGTGGCAGTGAGAGGGACAGACCTGCAGCATTCTTGCCACACAGTGACGCCCCATTCAAGGTTATCCAAATTCCATACATCGACGTTGACAGTCCATTGTTGCTGTCCAGGAGGGAGACTAAGGCAAGACGAGAGAACTCTGGGCAAACATCAGTCCTCAGAGTTTCCATTTTCTTGACATTATTTTCAACCTTTGCATTTTTGTCGTCAGCCTTTGGATCTGCTTGACAGTATCCTCAGCCTTTGCATTTGTTTGACATTATCTTCAGCCTTTGCATTTGTTTGACATTACTGTCAGTGAGTCAAATATAAGGCCCAGTGAGAGCGTCTTATTTCTCTTACTGGTATCTTGCCTGCAAGATAACTCTGTCACCAGATCAGATCCTCTTGATGTTTTCATAGACTTTCTCAGCTGTGCGTCGTCAGAATTTGTTGTAGCTTCATCGTCTGTTGCTGACTCGTTTTGTGGACGTGTTAGATATGCTTAAGCTCCTGCACCACAAAATACTTTTACTCGGATCACTCCTTCAGATATGTTTTGGCAGGTAGTGCGAAGAACTCGACCTAATCATGTAGCTGGTTTGGTGTGAATCTCATGAACACCTGTTCTCTGATTATGGATAAATTTTCCCCTGGTTGCACGCAGGACAGATGCTGCAACAGTAACAGCTTTTTCCTCTGTATACAAATCAAGCCTGGGAGGACCTGGGGAGTAGGCAAACTAGGTTAGGCTGCCATAGTTAGATCATTTCTGCCGTAGGAAACCACCTTACGTCCCTGATAACGTTCACATGTCAGGAAATATTCTGACCATGACTTGGCTTCTAAATGCATTGTTTAATACTCGGTCATCTCCGACCCAGTACATCTGCTTTCAGACACCGAGATTGATGACAGATGTTACAAACTTATACTCAGTAAAAGGACTGCAGTCTACTGAGTTCACGTTCAGATGAGCCTGGGGTCACAACAAAAACAACAACAGCTCTTACCCGCTGCCCACAACCACGCCAGCCACCGTCCCACCTCCTAATTCGTCGTTGGCGTGTTTTTACTGTGTTACATAAAGTCGCGTATTAGGAAAGCATCGATGCCGTGAGCCGTACCTTCTTCTCACACGCTGTACCTGCCCCGTTGTGAGCACCTGCCACAAGATAGGTTGAAACGGATAACTGTATTAGATGTCTTACGGATGTGCGAAGTTTGCATGTGTGTGCCTTATTATTTTATTATTACACATTAATTAGGAAAAAACAGCGATGCCTTCTTCTCACGCGCTGTACCTGCCCTGTTTATGAGCACCTGCCACAAAATAGACAAACGGATAACCATAATAAAAATTCTATGGATGTGCGAAACATATGTGTGCTTTATAATAATTCTTTATTATTTATTATTAACATCAATGCCTTGAGTCGTACCATCTCACACAGTCAACGGTTAAATACCTAAGTCCTTTCGCTTCTGCTTCTCTCACCGCTGAAGTCATAGATGCTTAAGCAACATTTTACAAGGGAATATTTTAAGCTAAGTATAATGGAAGTAGCAACACTTAAAAAAAAAAAAAATTAGTTCCATCATACTGTAGAAAGTAAAAAAGTAACAAAATAGTATGTCATTCTTCAATTTGTCTCTTTTCCCTTCCCTCCTACTTCCCTCCCTCCCGTCCTTCCTTTCTTCCTGCCTTCCTTCCTTCCGTGCCTGGTGTTTTATTTATTTTCTCATGCTTAGCTCCTTCATTTCCTTGTCCAAACACTTGGCACAAGGTGTTGGGGTGTCTGACATCCCTCTCATTAACTTTAACATCGAAAATGGAAAATATGCAAGAATTTAACAAACATAGAGGCTACTTAGAAATACCTATGATTATTAAAGAACGTCATCATGGATTTATGCAGTGTCTAAATTGCCATACGAACTTAACTTTTTCTTTCAGGTGCATGAGGCGATAGACAGTGGTAAAGCTTGTTTTTTTCCTCTCTCTCTCTGCTTCAGTCAAACCTTTTTAGGGTTTCTCACGCCAAGATAATTAGGACAACCCGAGAACACGGTAGAGGCGGTGATGTTTTAAGGGGTCAGACCAAGAACTAAAGAGAAGAAAGCAGGGGGTTACTGAAAGAGCAGAGGGTTATTTACAGAGCGGAAGGTTATTTAAAAAGCAGAGGGTTACTTAAAAGCAGAGGGTTATTTAAAAGCAGAGGGTTATTTAAAAAGCAGAGGGTTATTTTAAAATCAGAGTTATTTAAAAAGCAGAGGGTTATTTAAAAAGCAGAGGGTTACTTAAAAGCAGAGGGTTATTTAATAAGCAGAGGGTTATTTAAAAAGCAGATGGTCATTTAATAAGCAGAGGGTTATTTACAGAGCGGAAGGTTATTTAAAAAGCAGAGGGTTACTTAAAAGCAGAGGGTTATTTAATAAGCAGAGGGTTATATAAAAAGCAGATGGTCATTTAATAAGCAGAGGGTTATTTACAGAGCGGAAGGTTATTTAAAAAGCAGATGGTTACTTAAAAGCAGAGGGTTATTTACAGAGCGGAAGGTTACTTAAAAGCAGAGGGTTACTTAAAAGCAGAGGGTTACTTAAAAGCAGAGGGTTACTTAAAAAGCAGAGGGTTATTTACAGAGCGGAAGGTTATTTAAAAAGCAGAGGGTTACTTAAAAGCAGAGGGTTATTTAAAAAGCAGAGGGTTATTTAAAAAGCAGAGTCTAAGGAGCAGAGGGTTATTTAAAAATCAGAGAGTTATTTAAAAGCAGAGTGTTATTTAAGGAACAGAGGGTTATTTAAAAGGCAGAGGGTTATTTAAAAGGCCGAGAGTTATTTGAAAAACAGAGTTATTTAAATTTCTCTAAGTTGAATTTGGGATTAGTCGCTAGAGGAGTGCATCAGGGTTAAGTTCTTGGGGCCTCTCTCTCTCTCTCTCTCTCTCTCTCTCTCTCTCTCTCTCTCAGTTATAAAGAGTATCAGGAAATTTGCCAGTGACGAAAGTAGGACATATTGTTAACTAAGCAGATTACTGTGGTAGCCTTCAAAGGGATCTTGACATATTATGGAAATGGAGAGAGAGAGAGAGAGAGAGAGAGAGAGAGAGAGAGAGAGAGAGAGAGAGATGCGGAAGAGAAAAAAGGAGAGGAAGGAGGGAAGAGAAGAGGATAATAAGGAAGTGACAGGAGGAAGAACAGAAAGTGAGGAAGAAATGGAGGGAGGAAAAGAAGAGGAAAGAGAGCGAGATGGAGGGGAGAATGAGGCTGGGGAGAGGTAACCAATAACCACATAACTGAAGGACGCCTGAGGTCTAGTGGGCTGAGGCGCTTAGGCTGGGTGTGGCTTAAGTCCTAGAGTTGGCTTGGGCTAATTGCTTACATAATGCCACTCAGGAAACAGCGACTGGTCACTCTTTCCTTCATTGTCTGGACTGAGTAGCCAAGCTTTAGGTCCATACGTTACTGATAGAGCAAAAAAAAAAAAAAAGGATGAAGAATGTGTGGACAAAAACGTGAACAAAGTCAAGCCCTTCAAAATCAGTGACATTTTCTCTTTTTCTTATTTCCTGACTTTTATTTAACTCGGAAAAATCCCCCTCGTTCTGAAGGGGTTAATGAAGGCTGTATTAAACCCCTCCATTTCCAAAAATTTCTGTTGAGGAAAATATAGAATTCTCTGGTGTTACTCCCACCTGTTTATACCTTAATTAGAACAGGTGAGAGGCATTGCTTTACCGGGGTGACAGACAGCCTTCCTTAACCCCTTCAGTACGAGAGGCCTCTGCTGAATAAAATCGTCTGGTATTGTCAAGGCTAAGGTTTAATAGGGCGTCAGTGAAGTGAAAGGGTTAATGCTTACACACACACACACACACACACACACACACACACACACACACACACACACACACACACACACACACACACACACACACACACACACAGTTCATATCCTCTCGCTCTCTCTCCCCCTCTGTCTGTCTGTCTGTCTATCTATTTATCTATCCGTCCATTTATCTGTCTGTCTGCCTATATGTCTATCAGTCTATCTGTCAGTCTAACCATCTCGGCGATTCTCTCTCTCTCTCTCTCTCCACCCCCAAGAGAGACAAACCCACCTTCACAGACGAGGATTATGACACTCCAAGGGAACACGTTTTGAACTGAGAGAGAGAGAGAGAGAGAGAGAGAGAGAGAGAGAGAGAGAGAGAGAGAGTAGGAAGGATAAGAGTAAGAGTGAGATAATGTTCACAAACTTAGGTGGTGATGGTGAGAGAGAGAGAGAGAGAGAGAGAGAGAGAGAGAGAGAGAGAGAGAGACGTAGTGCAAGAGAGAGGGAAGATGAGGGAGAGGGAGAGAGCTGGGGAGAGGAATGATGGAAGATAGATAGATAGATGGGCAGAGACATAGATAGATAAATAAATAGATAGATGGAGAGAGAGAGAGATGAAAGGAAAAGAGCGAGAGAGGAGGAGGGGGAAGGATTAGGGGAGGAGAGACAAACAGGACTAATGAGAGGAAGTTTCGTACTAAGGAAGACCAAACGAACCACACACACAAAAAATAAATAAAAAAAAACTGACGAGTAGGATCCAATGATTTTTCAATAGTCCAGTTACCGTAACCTGGCAAAGATTTCAGACCCTTTCAGCCCAGTTGATGGCCACGTGTATTAGAATTGGAGGGCTGATTTGATTAGTTACCAGGGAGACGGGCTTCCTGCTTCACCTGATGCTCGTTGAATTTCATGGGGCAGCCAGTTAGTATTCCTGGTCTAGGGGTGGTCCAGTTCCCTCAGGTGAAAGCAAACCGACACTTGTGTTAGTATAGATTGTGGTGTCTTTAAGAACATCAATTATTTTGGGTGTGAATGTGGCATATTTCCTCCGTATGTGGTAGGAAATGTAACCAGTAAGCGGTATAATGGAATCTCATAGTAGTAGTAGTGGCAGTAGTAGTAGTAGTAGTAGTAGTAGTTATTGTTGTTGTTGAAGCCCCAGGTTCGTCTGCAACATGAACCCGGCGGACTGTTGGCTGAAGTTGTCTTTCTCCGGCAGTTCACCGTCAAACTTTTGGGTGGACATTTATACAGCTGGGCAGTGAATCCCCCCCCCCAATTGTCTCGATGCCACCGTGGGAAGGCGTCCTCTACAGCTCCTTCATCCTTATAAAAACATGACAATAAACCCTTTAATATTCGGAACAACTCAGACGATTATATTCATTTGAGAAAGTCGTTGGATCCTGAGAGTTAACAGTCCCCAGTAACCCTTTATGGTCAGTAACAAGTCTAGTATTATATTCCAGCCTACGCCAGACGGTTATATTCATTTGAGAGTGAGGCGGTCACCACTAACGCCTTCATGATGGGAACAAGTCTGGTATTATGCTCCAAGTAACATTAGACAAATGTGATTCATGTCATCCTGAGTGAGCGTGGAAGTAGGTCAACGGGCATCGTCTATGGAGTCACATTGTTTCGTGCACAGATACATTTTGGATCGGGTCTATAGTCCTCAACAATTATATCGCTCCAGTTTTTAATCGAACAATACTAGAACTCTAACGTGATAGTTTGCAAAGTGTGTTGGACTCTGGATATCGCACCGTTGGGTTTCGGAACTCATCGGCGACAATTTCGTTTTTTAACGGTTGGAAGTGAATCGATATTTATGTCCGGACTCGTACATCTGTAAAAACAAAAAAAAAAAAAAAAGTATCGGCCACTTCCATTACTTAGCATCTTGAAATGTGAATGACGCGTGATTCTTGGTCGTGGGCCACCCCGTGATTGTAGTGCAAATATTCATGTTAATTTTTAGTACATTCAAAACACACAAAACGGGACAGTAAGGGATGCTATATGGATGAGATACCTGGGTAATAGATCCGGCTGAGGTACAGTCGGTTCCACTTACCAGTACTACAGGGGGTGGTGTGTGGGGGTCTTAAGTAGCGCCAGTGTATATATTTTGTTTCACGTCTGCTGTTGTCTGACATCTGTAACGGCTTTGTTCCAGTACAGTAGACATAAGACGTAGAGAAATACGTTAGTGTCCCAGATCTCCAACACTCCACCGTCTGTAGTACAATCAGCGCCAAGAGTCCTGTCACATCCCCTGCTTCTGATTCCATGGTTCATTAGAGTCATTTGGTGAATCCCCAGCCACCAGCACTGATGTCACTGCTTTGCGGCCAAATCAGATGATCCGTGTAGATTGCCAGGGTTCGCCCCACAAATTTCAAAGCCCGTGGAGAGAAAGCCAAAAGAGATGATAGAACTTTTCCTGCCAGCCGTAGTTATAAAGTGGAGGTGGTTGTATCAAGGTAGCTAATTGATCCATCTGTGTCTGAGAAATTTGGCTCTTATTATTTACCATCAAAACCTCGTGAATCGTTTAGTGTTATTATTATTATCACTTTTTTGGAGGGAAGGAGGAGAGGGGCGATCAATCCTGAGTCCTAGGGTCTTTTTTTTTTTTCTTTTAAAAGCTCCCAAACACCTGTTCTTCAGCGATTTAATTTTGGGTATCGCTGGCTAATTGTATGTTATTTATGTGGTGCATGGCAATATTGGAAGGATTTATGTAGCACAAGAGTACAGTATGGTGTAATTAACAAAATAAATCGCTTAGGAAAAGGTGTTAGGGAACTTCCTCAGCCAACGAGAATACAGACTATATATAGTTTCTGCCTACCTTCTTCCCTACAACTAACTAGAAGGAGGTCGTAGCCGAGGGGATATACTTTCAGTAGTTCGAAGTTTGTCTAGACCGAAAAAGATACTGTGTTCTGGGTGGCACAGGAGACTTCGTAGTGTTTTTTTCTTAGCGATTCATCATGCTTATTACAACTTCCTACACTCTTTTATGCTACTTATGTACTTGCAATATTGGTAATTTGCATTGGTGACATACAAGAGGATTTTAAGAATGTAGAATAAATCGCAGACGAGAAGGTGTTACGAAATCTTCAAAGGCACTTAGGATACAATCGTGTCATTGCGAAGTCAGGGGGATTGGGAGGGAGCTTATAACCAGGCAGCGGAGCCGACTGGTTATATCCGTACGACCACGTGAAGGCGTCCCTCTCCAGCACCAGGGGAAGAGGGTAAACCGGAACTGTGGGCTGCAATATAGGTAACTGGGAGATTCCGTAACACCATTTCCATAGCTAATTATCCTGAACATTGCAGCTCGGTATCCTCTTGTCGCTGATGCAAACTATGTAGATTTTAATACGATAGAGAGTATACAGTAGGAGGTTAAGGTGTATTTTGTAGACTAAATCGCTGAGGAAGTGATGTATTCTCGTAGGTTAAGAAAGCTCACTAACACCTCTTCCTAAGCGATTTATTTGGCTTATTACACCTTACTGACCTCTTCTGCATTAAATAAATCCTTCAAATGTCTTCATACTCTGCAAAAATAACATACCAAAGGATATTAACCACCCATATTCAAAATAAATCGGTAAGGAAGAGGTGCTAGGGAGCCTCCTTACCCTACGAGAATACGTGTAAGAGGATATGATAAGAGGATAATTGTTGTGTGCCCTAACACCTCTTCCTTACCGATTTATTTTTGAATACGTCTGGCTAATTTTGTACGTTATCATGCAGAGTTGATTGATATTAGAATGATTTAAGTAACACGGAAGAGGACGGCAGGGTGAAATAAGCAAACTAAATCGCTTAGGAATAGGTGTTATGGAGCATCCTCAACCGACGGGAATACGGCCCATGGGTGAAAAATATTAACTACTCGAATGGGAAAAACCAAACCAAGCCTTTGCAAAGCGTAGCAAAGCATAACAAAGCACAGTAAAGCATAGCAGAGCATAGCAAAGTATAGCAAAGTATAACAAAGCATAGCAGAGCAGAGCAAACATAGCAAGGCATAGCTTGGCAAAATATAGCAACATAACAAAGCACAGTAAAGCATAGCAGAGCAGAGCAAAATATGGGAAAGCATAGCAAAGCATAGCATGGCAAAATATAGCAGCATAGCAAAGTACAGTAAAGCATAGCAGAGCACAGAAAAGCATAACAAAGGACAGTAAAGCATAGCAGAGCACGGAAAAGCATAGCAAAGCACAGTAAAGCATAGCAAAGCATAGCAGGGCATAGTAAAGCATAGCAAAGTATAGTAAAGCATAGCAAAGCATAGCAGAGTATTACAAAGCATAGTAAAACATAACAAAGCATAGCAGTGCATAACAAAACATAGCAAAGCAGAGGAGTCAGTGTAACGTCAAGATGAAGCCGGCAGGAAAAAGCAAGAACAGCAAGTATTTTGTAATAACTAAGATTATTTTCAAGTTGTATTTAATTGTGTGTTGTTGGTAAGTCAAATTTTAGTTATGATTTGGCATATTTTTAAGAGATTAGATTACTGTACGTGATCTGTTGTGTGGAGAGAGAGATGAGTGTAAGGAAATGTGTGTGTGTGTGTGTGTGTGTGTGTGTGTGTGTGTGTGTGTGTGTGTGTGTGTGTGTGTGTGTGTGTGTGTGTGTGTGTGTGTGTGTGTGTGTGTGTATCTATCTGTATGAAAATTATTAAGAGAGCAAAGGCCAAAAGAAATACATTTGGTAGACATGATATTAAGAGCATTGTATATCTATATCTACTCTGTCTATCTACCCTTCTCTATCTTTATCTTTATCTGTCTGTCTATATATACAGAGAGAGAGAGAGAGAGAGAGAGAGAGTAAAGGAAGAAAGGGAGGGAAGAATGGAAAGAAGGGAGGGAAGAAAGGAAAGGAAGGGAGAGAGGGAGGGAGGGAGGGAAGAGGAGTGTCAGAGGGAGACATGTGACGGTCAGGTTGGAGAGAAGTGGAGGAGGGGGGAAGGAAGGAGGGAAGGAGAGAGAGTGACGGGAAGAGATGAGGTTATGGAGTTAGGATGTGAAGGGGAATGGAGGGGCTAGAGGAGAGAGAGAGAGAGAGAGAGAGAGAGAGAGAGAGATCAAGTGGCTGGAAATAAAGTGGTAGAAAGTATGAGGTAAAAGAAAGAGCCATAACGTCAGAAGAATAAAGCAAAAGAGAACAGGAAAAAAGAAAGACGATATATAGGACACAAAAACAGGGATTACAAAAAGATGAAATAAAATGGAAGAAAGTATGATAAAAATAAGAAAAGTGATGGTGGAAGGATAGGCATAGAGAGAAAGGTAAAAAGCAAAAGACTAGAAAGAATGCGAGGGAATATGAGGGAAAACGAAAAGGATGGAAAATGAATGAGGGGCCGTAACACAAGACAGAATTTCAATTAAATGGAGTAAGAGAGATGGAGGAAATTTGGTGAAGGAAAGGTCAAGGGTGCGGAGAGAAAGGCAAGAGATGGAAAGGAATAGGAAGGAAGACGTGAAGTGCAACAGAAAGGAACTGGGCCGTAGCACTGGCCTTCTCTGTTACTGAGCTACGTGAAATTAGCTACAAAAGGACAACATTCCCGGTCAGGTTAAAGGCAAAGGACTATAGGCATTTCTTTTTGTCTTTTCACATTTCCAACTTTCATTCTCAGACATACCCTTAAAGTACAATCTCTTCTTCTGTTAATTAAACAGTAAATTCCTTGCGTCACATTTTACACGTATATTTACTTTCCTGTCGTATCCATGCACTCCCTAGCAGCCGTATCTCTACTGTTCTCTCTCTCTCTCTCTCTCTCTCTCTCTCTCAGATGACCTATCTTTCATTATTATTACCATCACCAGACCAGCTTTTTTTCATTTTTCCTCTACCTAAACACACACTGTTGGAACTAGAGGGGTTAGATGCAGCCTTCAGTAACCTCAATATTATTAAACATTTTTCCTAACTTGAAGAAACCATATAAGAGGCAGCAGAGATAATAATTACGTCCTCGTGCTGAAGAGGTTACTAATTTGGTAATAACAGATGATGCTCGCTCTTATGGTAGCTACTTGACTCACCATTGTTAATATTTGCTGATCTCCTCCTCCTCCCTCCTCCTCCTCCTCCTCCTCCTCCTCCTCCTCCCTCCTCCTCCTCCTCCTCCTCCTCCTCCTCCTCCTCCTCCTCCTCCTCTTTCTTATTCTTTCTTCCTTTTCTTGTTCATCATTATCATCATCATCATCATCATCATCATCATCATCATCATCTTCTTCTTCTTCTTCTTCTTCTTCTTACCTTTTCTTATTTTTTTTCTTCTATCTTCACCTCTTCCTCCTCCTCCTCCTCCTCCTCCTCCTCCTCCTCCTCCTCCTCCTCCTCCTCCTCCTCACAGAATTTTCAAACTAGAGGGGTTTAAGCTTTCATTTGCCTCATTATTACACTACATCTCCCCACAGCTGAATAAAATCGTCTGGATGTAGCAAAAATAAATCAATAAATCACCTCATTGTAATAAAGAGGGTAATATTTAAGGATATATTTATTTTTACGTGTATGATACGATGATGAAAACTTATCGAGGTCAAAAATTTCGTCGTACCCCCCCAAAAAAAAAATAATAATAATAATAAAATACAATAGAAGGCTGATCAGTATCCCAGACCTTCTTCTTCCCCGTATCCCATCCTTTCCATCCCGAGTCCGACCTTTTTCCCTCCCCCTCATCCCACCCCCATCCCACCCCACCCACTCTCCCACACATGCCACCCATCCCCACTGACGCTCTCTTCCACACCTATCCCTTCCCCTCTCCCTACCTACACCCACACCTACACCCACACCTCTTTCTCCCAACCATTTCTACATCCTTTTTCCCCCTCCACACCCTCCTCCTACTTCTCTCCACTTCCACTTTTTTTCTCCACCCCACCCCGTTTGTTTTCTCTCCACCCACATTCTACCCTCCTCACTTTTTTCTCTCTCGATCCCCACCTCTGTCTCCTCTCCACCCTCTCATCGTCAGTTTTTTTCCTTTTCACTCCCCACGCCCTTTCCCCTCCACCCCACCCCCTTTTCCCTCCCCACCTCAACTCGCTCTCCCTTCCTCCCAACCTTTTCTCCCTTCCTCCCCTCCACCCCCAACTTTCCCCCCCTCCTCCCGGCATTGTCTTCTCCACCCCCATCTCTCTCTCCCCTCCACCTCACCCTCCCCTCTCCACCCCTCCTTCCTCACCCACCCCTCCATTCCCTTCCACCCCAGCATTCCCTCCACCCTACCCTTCCTCCTGCTCACCCACCCCATTCTCCACCTGCATATCCCCCCTCCCCCCCCCCAAAAAAAATGAAGGAAAAAAAAAACACTCCATTTTTCTTTTTGAGTTTGATTGGAAGGTAGAGCCAGGAGAGATGACCCAAGTTCCAGAATCCCAGATAAAAAAGTGGTTCCCGGAAGAGTGTAAGATCGACGCTGGGACTGGTGAAGAGATGCACAAATATCTCGGGATCTTACCTCACTGACTTCTTAACCGGAGCAGAGGAAGGCTGAGAGCTGGAGGAGAGAGGGGGAAGAGGAAGTTGAAGAGGAGAGGAAGAAAGAAGAGGAGGAGGGAGAAAAGGAAGGAAAAGAAAAGGAAGAACAACACTACTACTGCTACTACTACTACTCTTACTACTACTGCTACTACTCTCCATAATAATAATAATAATAATAATAATAATAGTAATAACAATAATAATTATAATAATAATAATAATAATAATAATAATAATAATAATAATAATAACAATAATAATAATAATAATAATAATAATAATAATAATAATAATAATAATAATAGTAATAACAATAATAATAATAATAATAATAATAATAATAATAATAATAATAATAACAACAACAACAACAACAACAACAACAACTAGAGGCTGCCCCAGGGGGGAAATCACACCAGCTGCAAGCCAATACGTATCCAGCGCGGCTTGGAATATGGCCTTGACCTTGACCTACCATCTCCAATTTCGAACTCGTAGGAGATTTTCATCCCTACCACACACCTGTAAAATTTTGTGATGTCTTGAGCGGTTGCGAAGTTATCGTGCTAACAAATACACACACAGACAGACAGTTGAAAACAATACCAGCTTGGCGATAGCGGCTGGTAGTAATAATGGTAATAAGGAACTAGACACAGGATTAACGCTTCTCGATGGCTGTGTCATTAAAGCAATCAGTTCTTACCAAGTCACAATCCTCTCCCTGGACCTCAACCGCTAGAAATCAGTATATTAACAAATTTAGTTCACCAGCCTGACCGGTGCAGGAACAGAACTCGTGTCTTTTCAGTTTTGATCTGAATATGCTAACCACTACACCAGCGAGTCCCTCAACAAAAAGGAAAGCTGTGAGGTAGAGGGGTTGTTTTCTTGGCTGGACATTTTGCCTTTGGTAGGATGGAGAAAGAGAGACTGACTAAGAGAGTTGTAAGTAAGGTGGAGGGGGGAGGGGAGGCGAGGAGGACGCCGAGGATGAGGTGGAAGAGGTGGAGACCGAGGATGAGGTGGAGGGATGAGGTGGAAATGTATATGTGAGAGTGCGGTATGGGTTGGACAAGGGACGGCGTGATGGTGGACAACAGGGTGACATGGAGGCAATTAAGTTGTGGCGTTACGGGATTGAGACGTCTGGCAATAGATAGATAGATGGATAGATAGATAGATAGGTAGGTAGACAGATTTAGTCGTACACCAGAAAATATTGTTCAGAGACATGAAAAATTACCTGAGCAACCTTTCTTTGTTATTAGTGCAATGGTTAGCGAAAGTTTATTAAATATTTCACCTCTTCTACTCGTCACATTCATTTGCTTGCTTATATTCCTAATGTAAGAGAAGCTTGTTATATTTCTCTGTCTAAAGGTACAAAAATTCCTAATATTTAACCCTTCTGCTTCTCAAATTCCTCTGTTGGTCTAATACTCTTAAGGTGAGAGAGATTTGGTATATTTCCCTGTCTGTAGATACAAAAATTCGCCTAATACTTAGAGAGAGAGAGAGAGAGAGAGAGAGAGAGAGAGTTGGTGTAATATTCCTGAGGTGAGAGAGGGTTGGTATGATTCTCTGCCCATAGATGATTTTCTGTGATATGAAGTGTCAGGGAGGAAAGTGACCTACATGCCCCAGTTGTGAAGTAGACACAGTAGAATAGTTAGGCAGTAGACGCAGTAGAATAGTTAGGCAGTAGACGCAGTAGAATAGTTAGGCAGTAGACGCAGTAGAATAGTTAGGCAGTAGACGCAGTAGAATAGTTAGGCAGTAGACGCAGTAGAATAGTTAGGCAGTAGACGCAGTAGAATAGTTAGGCAGTAGACGTAGTAGAATAGTTAGGCAGTAGACGCAGTAGAATAGTTAGGCAGTAGACGTAGTAGAATAGTTAGGCAGTAGATGCATTAGTATAGTTAGGCAGTAGACGCAGTAGAATAGTTAGGCAGTAGACGTAGTAGAATAGGCAGTAGACGCAATAGAATAGTTAGGCAGTAGACGCAGTAGAATAGTTAGGCAGTAGATGCAGTAGAATAGTTAGGCAGTAGACGCAGGAGAATAGTTAGGCAGTAGACACAGTAGAATAGTTAGGCAGTAGACGCAGTAGAATAGTTAGGCAGTAGAATAGTTAGGCAGTAGACGCAGTAGAATAGTTAGGCAGTAGACGCAGGAGAATAGTTAGGCAGTAGACGCAGGAGAATAGTTAGGCAGTAGATGCAGTAGAATAGTTAGGCAGTAGATGCAGTAGAATAGTTAGGCAGTAGACGCAGTAGAATAGTTAGGCAGTAGACGCAGTAGTATAGTTAGGCAGTAGACGCAGTAGAATAGTTAGGCAGTAGACGTAGTAGAATAGTTAGGCAGTAGACGCAGTAGAAGAGTTAGGCAGTAGAATAGTTAGGCAGTAGACGTAATAGAATAGTTAGGCAGTAGACGTAGTAGAATAGTTAGGCAGTAGAATAGTTAGGCAGTAGACGCAGTAGAATGGTTAGGCAGTAGACGCAGTAGAATAGTTAGGCAGTAGACGCAGGAGAATAGTTAGGCAGTAGATGCAGTAGAATAGTTAGGCAGTAGATGCAGTAGAATAGTTAGGCAGTAGACGCAGTAGAATAGTTAGGCAGTAGACGCAGTAGTATAGTTAGGCAGTAGACGTAGTAGAATAGTTAGGCAGTAGACGCAGGAGAATAGTTAGGCAGTAGACGCAGGAGAATAGTTAGGCAGTAGACGCAGTAGTATAGTTAGGCAGTAGACGTAGTAGAATAGGCAGTAGACGCAGTAGAATAGTTAGGCAGTAGACGCAGTAGAATAGGCAGTAGACGTAGTAGAATAATTAGCCAGCTTTTAACCCTGACTCTACCTTTGGGCGGGCAGGTATTCACAGATGTTAGCCGATTTCCATAGCAGTTCATTGTTATCAGGAATCATTTTTTGCCATACTTTTTACTTCGGTATATCAGTGTATTTTATCGCTATATTTATTTTTTAGTTGTGGAGTGTTTTGGTTAGTGGATGAGGAAAGGTGGATGTATATACTGTATAGATGATCTTTATTTACAGCTCTACTTAGAACGTTTATGAATATGATACGTGGTCATTTTTCCCCTCAAATGTTCGTATCGTCATCATCATCAAGGTAAAACAAGGATTATCAGAACAAGAGGTCAAAGGTCATGGTCACAGGGGAAAGTCAAAGATCAAGGTCACTGAGCAAAGTCAACAGTTCTGACCTAATCTGAACCAGAGTTAATGGAATGGTTAAGGATTAGTCAAGAATGAAGTACATAATTCGATTTTGAGGGTAATCTGTGGCAGGTTAAGATTACCTGGCCAGGTTAGACACTCACCCCTAAGAGCAGTTAGTGGGGAAGTGATGTTGCAGTCTGTGAGCACCCCTTGTTTATTTGTATATTTCTTATTTGTTTACATTCTTTAAATATACAAGGAAAATGGCAGCTGCTTTAGTTTCATATTTAAAGGAAATAATGCTGGTTCAGAGGCCAGCCCGTATTTTTGTAGCTCATGAAGTGTTTGACATCGTTTTTGGTGTTTTTCTTTGGCTATGATCTTTCACAGGTTTCCTAATAAATGAATAGCTCACCAGTCTTGGATTAACCCCTCCAACACGAGACGCCTTCTTGTAGTTGAATAAAATCGTCTGG